>NC_079458.1:42106717-42181717 GCF_903798145.1 Danio aesculapii
GTGTTTAGGAATTGTTTGGTGGTTGCTAGGGTGTAGTTAAGTGGGGGATAGGATGTGCTGAGATTGCTAGAGTGTACAGGTGTTGCTTGGTGGTTGCTAGGGTGTTGTTAAGTGGTAAATAAGATGTGCTGGGGGTTGCTAGAGTGCTTGAGTATTGCTTGGTGGTTGCTAGGGTGTTGCTAAGTGGTGGTAAAGATGTTGCTAGAGTGTTCAGGAGTTGCTTGGTGGTTGTTAGGGTGTGGCTAAGTAGTGGACAAGATGTTATGGGGTTTCTAGAGTGTTCAGGTGTTGCTTGGAGGTTGCTAAATGGTGGTTAAGATGTTGCTAGAGTGTTCAGGTGTTGCTTAGTGGTTGCTAGGGTGTTGCTAAGTGGTGTATAAGACATTATGGGGGTTACTAAAGAGTTTGATTGTTGCTTGGTAGTTGATAGGGTGTTGTTAAGAGGTAGATAAGATGTTCTGGCTGTTGTTAGAGTGTTCAGGTGTTGCTTGATAGGGTGTTGCTAATGGTAGGCAAGATGCCCCGAGTAACTGTTAGGGCACTGTTGGGTTAGAGTTCTGAGTGGTTGCTAGGTTGGTGCTAGATGAAGCGCATGATGTCTGAGTTGTTACTGTTGTTAGGTTATTCATAGGTTGCAAGAGTGTTGTGGGTGTTGAAAGCTAATGCTCGGGAAGACACATTGTTTTATTTAATACTTGATTCCACAGAATTTATTCAGGAGTTTGGATGAATCTCTTACTCAGATCCCTGCAATGAAAGCTGACAGTTGCTAAAGTGAATGTAAAACATGACAGAACAACATGACAGTCTCCAAGGGGACATTACATATTTTAATTAAAAAAATTTCAAGGCACCCTACTAGTGCGTGGCACGTGCTATCAAAACATCATGCATTAAAAATGTGACATCTGCTCACTGTCATGTACAGTATGATGATCCAGTGGAGTGATGCACGTCACTCACACTGTCAGACTGTGTGTGTGTGTGTGTGTGTGTGTGTGTGTGTGTGTGTGTGTGTGTGTGTGTGTGTGTGTGTGTGTGTGTGTGCCAAACATGAACTGTTTTCCTCCAGATGACAGTCTGAGCTATATATGTCTCCTGTTTTAGTTACTACAGATTCTAAAAACAGCGATGCGTGACCGACCTACTTTACACACCTGGCTGGATCTCACCTGAATAACGGAGAGCAATTTCTACCCTAATGTTCCCATTTACAGACACACTGAAAACACAGCTCCACATACTGTACAATGCTCATATATAGTATTTCGACAATTAAGACACATTTCTAAAATGCTATTGGAAGAGTCATTCATTTGTTTATTTATTTATTTATTTATTTATTTATTTATTTATTGATTGATTGATTGATTGATTGATTGATTGATTGATTGATTGATTGATTGATTGATTGATTGATTGATTGATTGATTGATTGATTGATTGATTGATTGTGGTGATGGCATACTACTACAATTAATACCACAACACTAAAATCTGCAATTACAAATGCTGAAAATACTAAAAATGCAAGATCACCATAAAAGGTGTATACTTTAAATATCCAACATTATTTACTAAATGAAACATCACCAATGCAGACACTCATTCTTAATCATTTTAAATAATATGTACTGCAATGCAACATTATAATCTAATTACGCACATATTTAATACATTGTTTTTTATATTTAATGGGCCTAAACAGAAGATGCCAGAATAAACGTCATGCAAATAATATGCAAATACAAATCTGGCCACTGAAAAAAATAATAACATTGGCATATTTTTCGAAGGTTTCATTATTGTGTTTATTATTTTTTAATGTGTGCATTAGAGCATATTAATTGCAGAAATGAATGCAATTATTTCAACACTATTATAGTGATCCAAGAGGCAAAATACACCAAAAAAAAATAATACACAATAAATTACAACACACTCATTAATGTTTTTGAGCTTCATTCATGAAAAGAACAAATCAAGCAATCAAACAATCTGTCTATCTGTTTGTCTGTCTGTCTGTCTGTCTACCTACCTATCTATCTATGAATAAATATGTGATTTTAACTACTTTCATTTTAAAATGTACAGCCTTTTCACTAGAGATAAATCAGGTTTAATGTAAAATGCACTGAATTCCTGACTAAAATATGACTTTTAATAAGATAGATGTGGTATTCAGACATGCTATAAACTGCAGATTTGTCCCACATTCAGATTTCAGTGCTGCAGACTTCACTACTGCGTCTGTTATGAAACACAAGGCTTTCAGAGCAGATGGAGAGAAACTTCAAAAGCTGAAATCTGAATCTGCTGCTCGGAGATATGAAGACATGCATGGATGGAGGAAACAGATTTATATAATCGCGCCGCTAGATCTGACAGCCGGAACACATTCATCATCAGAGAAGAGGAGAAAGAGGAGCAGGAATCAGATATAACGTGACATCTGAAACCTTTCAGTCCTGAAGACGAGGAAAAAAATCTGACTGTGGTTACTAGGGTGTTGCTAAGAGGTGGTGATGATGTGCTGGGTGTTGCTAGGGTGTCCGGATATAGCTTGGTGGTGGGTAGGATGTTCTGAGTGGTTGCTAGGGTGTTGCTAAATGGTGGTTATGATGTTCTGGGGTTGCTAAAGCTTTTAGGTGTTGCTTTGTGGTTGCTAGGGTGTTGCTAAGTGGTGGATAAAATGTTCCGGGGTTGCTAGAGTGTTCTGTTGTTGCTTGGTAGTTGCTAGGGTGTTGTTAGGTGATGAATAGGATGCTCTGATTGGTTGTTATGGTATTAGATGGTGGATATGATGGTCTTAGTGGTTGCTAGTGTGTGCTAGCTGGTGGATAGGATGTTCTGCATGGTTGCTAGTGTGTTTAGGTGTTGCTTGGCGGTTGCTAGGGTGTTCCTGGATGGTGGTTAAGATGTTCTGGGGTTGCTAAAGCATTTGGATGTAGCTTTGTTGTTGCTAGGGTGTTCCTAAATAGTGGTTCAGATGTTCTGGGCTTGCTAAAGCATTCAGGAGGTGCTTTATGGTTGCTGGGGTGTTGCTAAGTGGTGGATACGGCGTTCTGGGGTTGCTATAGGTTGGTATTGTTAGGTGATGGATGGGTTGCTCTGATTGGTTGCTGTGGTGTTGTTAGGTGGTGGATATGACGGAATTAGTGGTTGCTAGATGGTAGTTATGATGTTCTGGGGTTGCTAAATATTTTTGGTGTTACTTTGTGGTTGCTAGGGTGTTGCTAAATAGTGGTTAAGGTGTTCTGTGGTTGCTAAAGCATTTAAGTGTTGCTTGGTTGTTGCTATGGTGTTACTAAGTGGTGGATACAATATTCTGGGGGTTGCTGGAGTGTTCAGATGTTTCTTGGTGGTTGATAGGGTGTTGTTGTGTGATGGACAGGATACACTGACTGGTTGTTGTTAGGTGGAGGATATGATGGTCTTAGTGGTTGTTAGGGTGTTGCTAGCTGGCACATAGGATGCTCTAATTGGTTGCTAGCGTGTTTGGGTGTTGCTTGGTGGTTGTTAGGGTGTTGGTAAATGGTGGTTGAGATGATCTGGGTTGCTAAAGCATTTAGGTGCTGTTTTGTGGTTGCTAGGGTAGTGCTAAGTGGTGAATGCAATGTGCTGGCGTTGCTAGAGTGTTTGGAAGTTGTTTTGTGGTTGCTAGAGTGTTGGTAATGTTCTGGGGGTTGCTAGAGTGTTCAGGTGTTGCTTGCTAGGGTGTTGCTAAGGGATGGATAAGCTGCGGCAGGATGTACTAGAATGTTTAGATGTTGATTGGAGGTTGCTAGAGTGTTGTTAGGTGATAAATATGATGCCCTGAGTGGTTGCTATGGTGCTGTTAGGTGTAGAATAGGATGCATGCTCTGTTAGGTTGCTATGGTGTTGTAAAGTGGTAAATAGGTGGTTGCTAGGGTTTTGCTAGGTGGAGAATAAGATGTTCTGAGGGATTTCTGGGGTGTTGCTATGTGGTGGATAAGATGTTATGGGTGGTTGCTAGGAGATAAAAAATGATGCTCTAAATGGTTGCTAGGGCAAAATCATTTAAATCAGGCAACTTTATAAAGGTGCATTAATGGAAATTAATGCAAAAATGCAGAAAGCTAAGAAATGTACCTTCCATGAAGTAGAGGCTGGCGTCAATCCTCCATCTGATCTGGCCTTTGTGGGATCCGCTCACACCACGACTCTTATAGTCCAGAAAATTCTCAGACAAAACCTCATCTGTGCAAGAAACACACAGCAAAGACTGTAAGGACAGGAATTTCACAGAGATACATTAGGATAATAAAATGAGTCTATGAAATACTGATGCCAACATCTACATAACGTCTTTTTAATTTAACTGTACTCTTTATTAATGATAAATGATGATGAAATGGGATCTTCTGACCGATGAGGTACATGCCGATCCAGTCTCCAGGCTCCACCTCCTCCTTGATGTCCCAGCAGATGCAGATGTCCTCTGATTGGCCGATGCAGTAGTGGGAGGAGCTTACTGTCAGGGTGGAGCGGCTCTGTAAGGTCAGCAGGTCAGTGTCGCTGGTCGAGCGATGGAGCGATCGGTCCGTCTGAGCGAAACCGAATCGAGAACCGTCTTTCCAGCGCCGGCGCATCGGAGAACTGCGCGACGGAGACGCCATCGCCGCCAGACTCACAAACCTGCTCTGGTACAGGTTCTGCACACAAACACACACAACAGTGTCATCTTTAAAGTACAAAAGAAATCAAAACTAGCCATACTGATTTTGTTTGCTCACATTGCTAGTTTAGTGCTGAACAATTCATCTGCGCATGTCATTAAGAAAAAGAAAAATAGTTGCCCTTGTAATCTGAAAATGCACTTTTTGTCTGTTTTCAGTTAAACTCTCAGATTAGGTCTGTCTGAGGTATTGGGCGTGGCTAACATACTTAACCACGCCCCTCCAGCTGTCAGTTTTGACATCAAACAGAAATGGTGAGGAGGAGGAGTCTGTTATGTTGTAATAACTCTCCCCTTTTCCCCATCCTTCTGAATGAAACGCCTACTTTACTACATCCAATCAGCTCACAGTAGAAAAAACAAGCCACACCCACTGTTTTCTCATTTAATATTTCATTTCTTTAGGAACTGTCATAATACAAAAAACAAAAACATGGTTGCAGCTTCCGGTTCATGCAGACTTCAAATGAGAAAAGTGGACTTTTGGGTTTGGGTTTTTTTCTTTTTTCCCCCCTAAGCACCCTCTAGTGGATTTGTCATGTGAAACGTACAATAAAATATACCCTAAGTAACGTATTTCAGATTCGTAAACATATACACAGCGACCTCTAGTGGATTTGTCATGTGAAACATGAATGCAAAATCTAAAAACTGAATTAAAAAAATACTAATACTATCATTTCTGTGAATTAAAATGTAAATAAACAAATAAATAAACATTGTTCATTCATTTTCCTTCGACTTAGTCTCTATTTCAGATGTCGTCACGGTGGAATGAACCGCCAACTTATCCAGCACATGTTTTATGCAGCGGATGCCCTTCCAGCCGCAACTCAGTACTGGGAAACATCAATACACACACTCATACACTACGGCCAATCTAGTTAATCAATTCCCATTTTGCGCATGTGTTTGGACTGTGGGGGAAACCGGAGCACCCGGAGGAAACCCACACCAACACGGGGAGAACATGCAAACTCCACACAGAAACACCAACTGACCCAGCCGGGACTCAAACCAGGACCTTCTTGCTGTGAGGCCACAGTGCTAACCACCAAGCCACCGCACCGCCCTAAATAAACATTGTGTTTCATTAAATAATGTATTTTATTACATTTTCTTTTTTATTTATTTTTATCAAAGGAATTTATTAAAATAATATTAATAACAACAAAATAATTACATAAATAAAAAACTATTTGATAAAAAATAACTCTGGGTTGTTTTGATTAACTAAATTGGCCGTAGTGTATGAGTGTGTGTGTTAATGAGTGTGTATGGATGCTTCACAGTACTGGGTTGCAGATGCAAGGGCATCCGCTGTGTAAAACATATGCTGGAATAGTTGGCGGTTCATTCCACTGTGGAGGCACCTGTTGAATAAAGGAACTAAGCTGAAGGAAAATAAATGAATGAACTCTAGAACTCTATAGTATTGCTATCTACAAGAATAAGTCAGAGAAATACTGAAATACAGAGAATAAACAAACTTCTAACATCGTCATGCTCACTGGGTAAAATTGTGCAGTTTAAAACTGATCTGCATCATAATTCTGTCATATGTTTAATACAGTGAAGAATAATACATAGCCTTTTTTAAAAATAGCAACAAACAACAATACTGGCATTGACTGTGAATATGCAGAATAGAGATGCATGAGGTTTGGTCTGAACGTTTAGCATTTTCCAGAAGATTAAAGTGAAAGATCATGCAGAGATCTGAATGGAGATGAACATGCAGCATCAAAACCAATTAGCGTCTCATAACTGGAAATAACTGGCCCTAGTAAGACAAGAACAGTTTGTAATCCAGTCATAAATCTACAGGGAAGCTTTAACATTGATTTTGATGCACAATAATGAGACGTTTCTATACAGTTTTGGACACAAAACCACAAGTATGAAGACTGATGAATGATGCATGCAGAACACAATATATTCTGGTTATATCATGAGTTCTGATGGTCCACATCAGTTCACTTGTAAGTTTAAAGACAGTATCACTGGAAAGAAATGATTAAGCCTACATTCAAAAATGCAAACAAAAAGTGCAAGTTAAAACTGAACTGGATGATAATTCTGTCATAAAACTGTACTTCTGTCATGCACTTCAACATACGTTTAACTGCCATTTTGAGGTTTTTTACACTAATGACATTTTCCAGGGACATATTATTGACCAATAAAAGATTATTTTGGTGCAGTTCTTTGCACAGCATCAAATAAATACAAAACAAATGAACGCTTTCAATTGTAAATTAAAATGTACAAACAAAACTATAATTAATGTGTGTATACTATAATTAATGCATTTCAGAATCGCAAACATGTAAACAGCGTCCTCTAGTGGATCTGAAACATTAAAAACATACTCTAAGTAACATATTTTAAATGAGCAAAAATACAGACGTCGCCCTCTAGTGTATTTGTCATATAAAATGTACAAAAATTGTACTCTGAGTAATGTATTTTACATTTTTAAAGCGTGCTCTAGCAGATTTGTCATCTGAAACGTGCAATAAAACATACTCTAAGTAACATATTTTAAAACCGAAAAATGTAAAAGAGCGCTCTCAAGTGGATTTGAAATCTTAAACAAACAATGAAATGTACCTTAAATAACGCATTATCTATTCGCAAAAACATCTAAACAGCGCCCTCTAATGGTTTTTACATCTGTAACATACAAAAAAAGTACTCTAAGTAACATGTTTGCGATTCGCAAAAATGTAAACAGCACCATCTAGTGGATTTCACATCTGAAACTTAGAACAAAACCTACTATAAACTTTGTATTATAGATTCGCAAAAATGTAGAAAGCGCCCTCTAGAGGATTTAAAGTCTTAAATGTCCAATGAAACGTACCTTAAACAATGTATTTTAGATTCGCAAACATGTAAGCAGTGGCCTTTAGTGGATTTGTCATCTAAAACATACTATAAAACATACTCCAAGTAGCGTATTTTAGAATAAAACATGTAAACAGCGCCCTCTAGTGTATTTATTATCTGAAACATACATGAAAGTACTCTAAGTAACGCATTTTAGATTCGCAAAAATGTAGACAGCACCCTGTAGGGAATGTCATCTGAACTGTACAATGAAAGTACTCTAAGTAACGTATTTTCGATTTGTAAAAATGTAGACAGCGCCCTCTAGTGGATTTGAAATCTTAAACATACAAGGTAATGTACCTTAAATAACGTTTTTTAGATTAAGAAAAATATAAACAGCGCCCTCTAATGGATCTGACATCTAACATACAAAAAACGTACTCTAAGTAACGTATTTCAGATTTAGAACATTTAAACAGCGCCCTCTAGTGGATTTGAAATCTGAAACATACCAAAAAACTTAAAGTAACATATTTTATATTCACAAAAACACAGACAGCACCCTCTAGTGGACTTGACACCTAAAACATACAACAAAATGAACTCGGAGCAATGTAATTTACATTTCGCAAAATGTAGGCTGTAGTATTTCTATTGAGAGAATCGCAGAGACGCTCTGTACCTGCAGGACAACATTGCCTGCTCACTCCTGAAGGATTATGTTTAATCAGTAGAGGAGAAACACAAGGAAACACTGAACATCTCTCTGAAAGCCTGATAAACACACAGATCTGGAAATAGCAGCGCCTCTGGGAGCTCCTGACAGAAACAACGCAGAGAGACTGAAAAAAATGACAAAATGACAAACTCCCACAGCAGATCCTCTGTTTCCTACAGGAGATTCTCCTTCCCTAATGGAAAAAACAGTCTCAATCTGAGCCTAAATAACTTGATTTCAATGACTTTAAGCGCCCTGTTATAATTTAATGCAGCTCTTCGTGTCTTAAAGAGACTAAACATAAATATTCTGTCATCATTTACTAATCCTTTACTTGTTCCAAACCTGTTTGAGTTTCTTTCTCCTGTTGAACACAAAAGAAGATATCTTAAATAAAATATATACGCCACTGACTTCAATAGCATTATTTCCCCCTACTATGGTTGGCAATGTCTACCATATATAAAATGTACTAAATATCTTCCTATGTGTATTAAGATTTGTGACGTCTTATGACCTACTGCAGGAGTCTGTCTGTTGGGATTGAGGATTGGCTCCACCTTAATCTAATTGCTATAGGAAACACGTGTCATTTACTGCTCTGGACCCTTTAAAACCTTATGGCTGACGTTTTGAAGGAGGCTGCTGCTTTGGACTGGACTTTTTGTTGTATTCAATTATTTTGTACATCCAACATTTGCTACACTACACTACATATTGATGCATACACCTACATCTGAAACACCACTGATTCCTGACTACTACATTTACATATTTTTTTGTTTACAAGTTGTTTGAAACGGTTTCTTTTATAAATATGTTATATAGTTTTGGCTTTCTTCAGTGTCCCTCTTTTTGTTACGTCCTTGTGAGCCACAGGGCGTAACTTATTATAGTAATATAAATAGATTAGTAATTATTCCATAATTTAGGTGGGATGTAAGAAAAAGCCCTCTTTCCCATAGTTTTTAACTACTGATACAAAGTAAGTTCACAAACAGAACGAAGAGAGTGAAAAGGAGTGTGAAGAGTGACCAGATCACTAATGTGAAATGTTTTGAATGTGCTGTAACCTCCTAAAAGAAGCTGCTGGTAAATCCCCAAAAAAAGAATAACAAAAATCAGGACGAGATGTGATAAAGGACACTAGGCTATCCGAACCATGCCCTGGCGCATCTCCTGGTTCATTTGACAAATGTGAGTGCTCCGAATCAAGCCCAGGCTAATTCAGTTGGCCAGCCCTGGCTCGGTTGGAAGACGTGTGCCAGAGGTTGGGCTTTGGCGCGGTATGCTTATAGTGTGAATATAAAGTGCACCTGAGCCCGAAACTGAAGATGTGACGTCTCTTTTAAGGGACTGTTTCATATAGATTTATTAATCACTTTTACTTTTCAATGAACGCGAACTCTCCTAGTTTATTAAAGACGCAAACCTCTCGCTGCACCTTCAGCAAACCTCCTAATACCTGCAGCACGAGGACTTTTATGATCATTTATGAGTGTCAAAAGTGGCTGATCTGTTCAGCAGAAGATCTGACTGTGTCAATGCATACCGAACGGCTTAAAATAATACAAAACCATATAACTAAAGCAATGTCCACTGTGCTGAGCGAGAGAGCTTCTCTTCTGTAGTCACATGATTAATGATGTAAGCGTGCTCCGGCTCGGAAGGTAAAATGCAGTGAGAGTGCAGGCCATTGGGGGAGAGAGGAGGGGGACGAGCGCACCTCGGCACAGTTCAAGACAACTGTACCTAGTGTGAGCACACCCTAAGCCTCTCAGCATCAGGCCTATACTGTAAAAAATGATCAGTTTTCTGTATTTTGTTAATTATGTTTATATATTCCCTGAATATTTCTGCTTTATAATTGCATTATGAGAGCTTGATCTTTTTTTCAATGACTTTTAACCTTGAAAAGTTTAACCTTGTAATAGTCTGCAGTGTTATATTGTCTGTGTTGGTGTCGTATATTACACTACAGACTTTTTTTCTCTAGATATTATTTCTTATGCATTATATAATTTCAAACTAATGCTGCACAATTTCAGCACCGATATTGTAATGTGATCATTTTCAAAAGAAAATTATATATGAAATATGAACATGAACTTATATTAATATTGCAATGTATATCGCTGAAAAACTAAATATTGCAGTGTCAGATTTGTCCAATATCATGCAGCCCTACTACAAACCACTAAAACATCAGTAAAAGTCACTGTGTTGAACTGCAGAGTTGAATTTTCAAGATCAGAAGCGGACAGAGCAGAGATCAACATCCCATAATGCAATTCACCACCGTAAATAAACAGAAAGAATCACAAAATACGGAAACTAATGAACAGATATTTGTTACAGCATTAAAAGAAAGGCTCTAATGGGTCTAATGTATGAGTTCAGGTGTTGATGAAAAGCAAACACTGCTGATGAAGATGAAGATGAGGACGACGGAGGATCTGACGGAGAAAAGCACTGACCTTTACACTACACAGGTGGAGCAGCATTATGAGTCTCAAAGCACATCAGATCCTGTGGAGAAGGTCAGCGGTTACTGAAATAACATAAAACATTCAGCAGAGCCACACAAACACAACCTGGAGATGCACTCAATACTGGGATATCATGGAAATTAGGACTGCACCATGCTGAAAAAAGAAAATATATGGATAGTGTTGTTGAGTGTTGCAATAACGTCGCCATAATAAAACTATACTATAAAAACAATCAATAATTTGACTGAATTGTATTGTATTTCTAACATGTCTGTACAGTCCTCCAGTTAAATCCTTGAGATATAGCAGCAGATCTCTGAAATGCACGCACTAATGCTGTGATTCTGATATTCCAGCTTTCTTCTGACTACATTTATAGATTTTTTGAGAAATTTATTGATCGCCAAACAACCAGAAAAAGGCATTACATTACAATACAGTGTGAGAAACAGCAAATGCTCTCAGTGTTCAGATTATATCGCTAACAAAACCACTCCCTACAGAGGACTAAAGTGAGTTACAGCCCATCTGAGCTCCACGGCTGTGATTATATCGATCTTTCTGCACTTCTAAAAACACTCATGAGTTTGTCTTTCAATAACATTCATGTAGAAACGGAGAAAAGCACAGATCTGAAACCCCAGCGGCTCAAACACACACTGAAGGAGATATGTGTGATAATGGAGATGAATGTGTAAATAACACACTGACAGCTGATGTCTTATACTGTTCTTTTGTCCTGCTGTGTTTGGTTTAGGTTTTATTATCTCTGCTTATTAGTTCCCTAGTTAGTTTCCTTGGTTGTTGACTAGTTCAAACTTGCTCTGCTTTTCATTTTTCTGAATTTAATCTGCACAAATCAATGTTGTGTGTGTCAAAGTTTATTACGATTGTACAGCATTTTCTCCTGCGATCTCATGCGTATCCCTTGTGGATTATTATTAAAGACTCTTCTTGTATTCTACTCTTATTTTTTATTCACTGTATATATAGTGAGGTTATATATGTAGTGGAAAAAACAAATAAGATAATCTTTTTAATATTGCAATGAAAATAGAAAAAAAATTTGAACAAATGTTAGTATCTTCCTTTATAACATTTAATAATTACTGAAAAATGATGTTTTTTTGAAAATTTAAAAAATTGTCTCTTTGCTTCAGTAATGCTTTAATTATTTTGTGTAGTTGTTTGTAATGGTAAATCAACCATAACAATATATATATATATACACACACACACACATTGCATACAGAATATTACGGCCTGAATATAACCAGAGCATCATAACCAGAACATAACCTGAACATCATAGCCTTAATATAACCAGAACATAACCAGATCAAAACATGAATATAACCACAACATCATAGCCTTAATATAACCTAAACATCAAAGCATGAATATAACCAGAACATAACCAGAACATCACAACCTTTATATAACCAGAACATCACAACCTTTATATAACCAGAACATAACCAGAACATCACAACCTTTATATAACCAGAACATAACCAGAACATCACAACCTTTATATAACCAGAACATAACCAGAACATCACAACCTTTATATAACCAGAACATAACCAGAACATCACAACCTTTATATAACCAGAACATAACCAGAACATCACAACCTTTATATAACCAGAACATAACCAGAACATTATAAACTTAATATAACCAGTACAAATCCTGAAAATATCCAGAATATAACCAGAAGATCAAAGCGTGAATATAGCCAGAACATAATAGCCTTAAAATAACCAGAACATAACATCATAATCTTAATTAAACCAGAATATAATAACCAGAACATCATGGCCTGAATATAAGCAGAACATCATAACCTGAACATATCATTGCAATTGATCTCTTCAGTTAATAAAAAAATGGGTAAAGTCAGTGAGTTCCAGGTGCAAGTAGCATTGATGTTAACGTCAAATTTTGAAGGTCCAAATCTATTAATCTAATAATCTGTTTTGTTTTGAACTTTTAACTTTCACACTGCTGTCACTCGTCATATTCCCTGACGTGGAGTAATTTACATCATCTTCTCATATTAGTACACAACTATTATCCTCATGTTGAAATCAGCACAGATTTCTTCAAGATCCAGCTTTAGAAGGGTTTACGCCTTCACTTCTCCTGTAGGCTGGTAATCCTCTTAATGGACTGTAATGCTGAGTCAAGCGAATCCTGCCTTTATTGTCATCTCTAAAATCAGCTTTCTGGAAGAGCTTCAGTTCTCTAAAGGTCACACTCCAACCAAAACCAAAAGTAATCTGATATAATTCATTACTGAATGACAATGCTTTGAGGCAAGTTTGAGTTTGCATTGAGTTCTTGTTACTGTAATAAATAATCTTGCCCAGATTTTGTTTTTAATAATAATCAACAATCAAAGGAAGAGTAGATGAAATAGTACTATATAAACAGATATTACTATGAAGTACTTTAAATACAATATTTGATATTACAGTTTTTTATTTATCTATGTAAAGCTGATTTGACACAGTCCACATTAAAAATGTGCTTTAGAAGTAATGATGATTTGACCATACAGTAATGTTATTTGGGGCATGCATCTGCTTGAATATTATGACAATAATCTCAAAATCCTAAAAGCTTTTTAGCTTTATTGGTTTTATTCTATAAAGTTGCGACAAAATTCCCGAACTTAAAATACAAATATGGTCATTTAGAGCATTTTATTCAGAACATTTTAATTTACTGTGATTTAATATAACATCATAAAAAGATTATAACCAGAACATCATAGCCTGAATATAACCAGAACATCATAACCAGAACATACCCAGAACTTCCAAGCCTTAAAATAACCAGAACATCATAGTATGAATATAACCAGAGCATTGTATCCTTAATATAACCAGAACATAACCAGAGCATCATAGCCTTAATATAACCAGAACATCATAGCCTAAATATAATCAGAACATCATAACCAGAACATCATAGCCTAAATATAACCAGGACATCATAACCAGAACATAACCTGAACATAATCATAATATAACCAGAACATCATAACCTTAATATAACCAGAACACAACCAGAACATCATAATCAGAACATCACAGCCTGAATATAACCAGATAATAATCAGGACATAACCAAAACATCATAACCAGAACATAACCAGAGCATCATAGCCTTAATATAACCAGAACATCATAGCCTAAATATAACCAGAACATCATAACCAGAACATAACCTGAACATAATCATAATATAACCAGAACATCATAACCTTAATATAACCAGAACACAACCAAAACATCATAATCAGAACATCACAGCCTGAAAATAACCAGATAATAACTAGGACATAACCAAAACATCATAACCAGAACATAACCAGAGCATCATAGCCTTAATATAACCAGAACATCATAGCCTAAATATAACCAGAACATCATAACCAGAACATCATAGCCTAAATATAACCAGAACATCATAACCAGAACATTACCTGAACATAATCAGAATATAACCAGAACATCATAACCTTAATATAACCAGAACACAACCAGAACATCATACCCAGAACATCATAGCCTAAATATAACCACAACATCATAACCAGAACATACCCAGAACATCCAAGCCTTAAAATAACCAGAACATCATAGTATGACTATAACCAGAGCATTGTATCCTTAATATAACCAGAACATAATCAGAATATAACTAGACATCAGAACCTTAATATAACCAGAACATCATAATCAGAACAACATAACCAGAACATAACCAAAACATCATAACCAGAACATAACCAGAGCATCATAGCCTTAATATAACCAGAAAATAACCAGAACATCAAAGCATGAATATAACCACAACATAAACTGAACATAACCAGAATATAACCAGAAAATCATAGCTTTAATATAACTAGAACATAAACTGAACATAACCAGAATATAACCAGAAAATCATAGCCTTAACATAACCGGAACACTTTAGCTTAAATATAAAAGCCTTAATCTAAGTTTCAGCAAAATTCCCAAATTTAAAACACAAATATTGTCATTTAGAGCATTCTGTTCAGATCAACAAATGTTTTCATTTGTTGTGATTTAATTTAACCATGGTCAATTCATATACAAATTAATATAAACTAGTCTGTAAAAAGACAAGTGATCTTAATGCACTTGATTACCATTTTTACTATACATTTGTAAAAAACAAAAAACAAAATCATTGTTAGTCCTTTACAGAATAACTCCAATCTTTTTTGTAGATAAAAAATAGATCTCTTATTTTTTCCAAATACCTGTATATTAATAACAACATCCAAAAAATATGAAGTTTGTAGTTACAGCTTCTTTTAAATATGCATTTCTAAAACACATTCAGCCTCCTCTCTTCATCCAGGCAGTCTGAATATAAATGTACATGTAAATCAGACACAATCCAGCAGGGATTCAACAACAAAGATCCGCCGAGGATGACAGAAAGACAATAAAGACATTATTATGTTAAGTATCAGCGCTGACCTCCGCATCTGCGTGAATGAGGATATTAAAAGGCCTGAGTGAATGAATGATTTCTGCCATCTGTATGACTGTAGATCAACTGAGCATCAATGGAAAACAAGCATCAAAGCATCTGCACATAATCATAATCCACCGAGACTCTAACATTACACACTATTTCTTCTCTTCAATTATTTCTTGATGTCATGTGTAAGGGAGTCATCATTTGTCTTTACAAAATATTCCTTTGCCTTAATCTTTTTAAAAGTGAAATAAAAATGGTTGCTTTTGCTTGTTTGTTGTGTGGTTAGAAATGACGAAAGACACAGATTTCCTCAAAAGAGACTGCATTTAATTCCCATCAGTGTTGGGATGTTAAACTGGCCAGTTTGTTGTTGATTTCAATCATATATCAAAAAAGATTCAATGAAAAATAAATTAATGAAGTGTATAGAAGGAGACTTTAAAGTGTTTGGTGCTAAATAAAAGAAAGAAAGAAAACAAATCTACAGTAATTATTACTTCACCAAACTACCAGTAAAAAGTAAATGAAAAACATGCTTCGGTATGTAAGAAAAAGCAACTAAAATAGTCATTTTGTGTTTTAGTGACCATTAATCCAGATCAATAAAAACTGGGGAGTGTCATTTTGCTGATAGTTGATTGGTTGGAACTTGGTTTGTGATATCTAAACCAGAACATGACCAAAATATAACCTGACAAAACCCTGAACACAACCAAAATATAACATGAACACAACCAAAGCATAACCTGAACACAACCAGAACACAACCTGAACGCATGCTGAACACAACCAAAACATAACCTGAACATAACAAGAACATCATAACCTAATCATAACTTGAACGCAACCTGAACATAACCTGAATATAACCAGAACATAATATCAACATAACCAGAAAATAATCGGAACAAAACATAAACATTACCTGAACATAACAAAAACAATATAATCTAATCATATCCTAATCATAACATGAACATAACCTGAACATAGTCTCTACATAATCAAACAAAACCAGAACATAATCTGAATTTAACCTAAACACTACCTGAACTTAACCAGAACATAACAAGAACAATATAACCTAATCATATCCTGATCATAACTTGAACATAATCTGAATATAACCAGAACACAGTCTCTACATAACCAAACATAATCTGAATTTAACCTAATGAATGCATGATAATAAAGTGTAAAGTGAAGCGTTTTCTAATGCGAGTGTGCATTAATAAAGAGTAAAGTGAATTTTATACTGATATTAAATGTGAATGCATGATTATAAAGTGTAAAGTGAAGCGTTTTCTAATGTTAATGCGCATTAATAAAGAGTAAAGTGAAGCGTATGCTGATATTAAATGTGAATGCATGATAATAAAGTGTAAAGTGAAGCATTATTTAATGTTAATGCGCATTAATAAAGAGTAAAGTGAAGCGTATGCTGATATTAAATGTGAATGCATGATAATAAAGAGTAAAGTGAAGCATTATTTAATGTGAATGCGCATTAATAAAGAGTAAAGTGAAGCGTATGCTGATATTAAATGTGAATGCACATTAATAAAGTGTAAAATGAAGCATTATTTAATGTGAATGCGCATTAATAAAGAGTAAAGTGAAGCGTATGCTGATATTAAATGTGAATGCACATTAATAAAGTGTAAAATGAAGCATTATTTAATGTGAATGCGCATTAATAAAGAGTAAAGTGAAGCGTATGCTGATATTAAATGTGAATGCACATTAATAAAGTGTAAAATGAAGCATTATTTAATGTGAATGCGCATTAATAAAGAGTAAAGTGAAGCGTATGCTGATATTAAATGTGAATGCACATTAATAAAGTGTAAAATGAAGCATTATTTAATGTGAATGCGCATTAATAAAGAGTAAAGTGAAGCGTATGCTGATATTAAATGTGAATGCACATTAATAAAGTGTAAAATGAAGCATTATTTAATGTGAATGCGCATTAATAAAGAGTAAAGTGAAGCGTATGCTGATATTAAATGTGAATGCACATTAATAAAGTGTAAAATGAAGCATTATTTAATGTGAATGCGCATTAATAAAGAGTAAAGTGAAGCGTATGCTGATATTAAATGTGAATGCACATTAATAAAGTGTAAAATGAAGCGTTTTCTAACGTGAATGCGCATTAATAAAGACTAAAGTGAAGCATTATTTAATGTTAATGTGCATTAATAAAGTGTAAAGTGAAGCGTTTTCTAACGTGAGTGTGCATTAATAAAGAGTAAAGTGAAGCGTATACTGATATTAAATGTGAATGCATGATAATAAAGTGTAAAGTGAAGCATTATTTAATGTTAATGCGCATTAATAAAGAGTAAAGTGAAGCGTATGCTGATATTAAATGTGAATGCATGATAATAAAGTGTAAAGTGAAGCATTATTTAATGTTAATGCGCATTAATAAAGAGTAAAGTGAAGCGTATACTGATATTAAATGTGAATGCATGATAATAAAGTGTAAAGTGAAGCATTATTTAATGTTAATGCGCATTAATAAAGAGTAAAGTGAAGCGTATACTGATATTAAATGTGAATGCATGATAATAAAGAGTAAAGTGAAGCATTATTTAATGTTAATGCGCATTAATAAAGAGTAAAGTGAAGCGTATACTGATATTAAATGTGAATGCATGATAATAAAGTGTAAAGTGAAGCATTATTTAATGTTAATGCGCATTAATAAAGAGTAAAGTGAAGCGTATACTGATATTAAATGTGAATGCATGATAATAAAGTGTAAAGTGAAGCATTATTTAATGTTAATGCGCATTAATAAAGAGTAAAGTGAAGCGTATACTGATATTAAATGTGAATGCATGATAATAAAGAGTAAAGTGAAGCATTATTTAATGTTAATGCGCATTAATAAAGAGTAAAGTGAAGCGTATACTGATATTAAATGTGAATGCATGATAATAAAGTGTAAAGTGAAGCATTATTTAATGTTAATGCACATTAATAAAGAGTTAAGTGAAGTGTATGCTGATATTAAATGTGAATGCATGATAATAAAGTGTAAAGTGAAGCATCTGCTGGTGTGAATGTGCATGTCTGCTGGTAAAGAGTGTGTTGGAGTGTGACGGCTGGTGAGGGATTGCGGTATATATAGGTCAACTGCGCTCATAAGAGCTGGTACAGTGATGGTCTGCTCCCTGCGGCTCTCTCTGTGTTTCCCATTAGCAGACATCATGAGCTTTCCAAAAAGACAAAGCACTTTCATTAGTTCTGCGTCCGCTGCTGCTGCGGTGCGTTCGTTCAGATGGAGTTTGACATGCTCTACTTTATGCATGTGTGTGATAATACATGAAAATAATCAAGAATTTATCAAGAAGAATTATGTAGCATGATGGTGTTAATATTAATGATAGTTACTGCAACATCCACATACTGTGTGTGTATATATATATTCTAATAGATAATAACTATAAAAATGAGAAAACAAACATAGTTTAAATAGATTTTGGTGTATTTCTAAAAATTAAATATCTATTAACTATTTAATCTTCACATGAGACTAATAATCAGTGCTTGAATTAAGGGGAGATGGCATCCCCCTTATGGAAAAAAAATAAGAAAAAGCATCCCCTTTGTAAAACCACCATCCCCCCTTACCATCCCCTTTAGATTAACAACAGTGTGTGTGTAATGTTATACTTATCATGCAAATTTAATGTTAAAATTCTCTATTTATGGTAATTTATGACTTATAAACAACAGCGATTGACCAATCAGAACTCAGCATTGTAATAAGGCGCCACACAAGCACAATACAGTTCATTTCGTGTGATTTTTAAAATGTCTAATACGTAAAACACAGTTAACAGGGCTTGCTAACATTAGCGACCCAAGTTTTGCCGTTAATACCTAAGTTACAGCAGATTCTAGGTTCCCTGTTTCTAAAATGAACCGTTATTATTATCACTAAAATCAGAACGCAAGTAATGTGAAGCATTTTCAGAATCGCTGTTGTCCAAATGTACTCCGTTTTCTCGAAAATGCTTCCAAACAGCTCAGCCGCTGTACATCTCCATACTATGTTTTGTTTATGAATGAATTTTGAGCTTTGATATGAGACAATGATTCAGTTGTGAATGAATCAGCTGTTCAAACAACTCAATTAAATGAATCATTCAGTGGAATGATTCAGAGACTTGATTCCACCTACTGGCGGTTTTAGTTTCAAATCTCATGACATGACATTGTTAAACAGTCAGATTATAAATAAACAGTACATCTATCTAAACGCTAACTTTGTTTTTTTCTTCGCCATCTTTGTTGTGTCATGAGGAATTCTGTTGATTTAATCTGGTTGTGAGATATTCTTCCTGATATTACTTCAGTTTATATGAAAAAAGCGCATGTAGTCGAGCCACATAAGGTAAACAAAGAGTTGTAAATAAAAAGGTACATTATATTTAGTCAATCAAACAGTTGCTGGTAGCCAAAAACTTACATTATCAATTAACTAATTGTTCCTTTTAATTTCATAACTTTCTTCAAAATGACATGCTTAAGATTATTAATGGATGGTGGTTATGTAAAAAAGCATTTTCTCAAATTAAATATATATTTAGACCTATTTTGTTATCTTTGTGTGTGTGTGTGTGTGTGTGTGTGTGTAGCTAGAGGACACCACTATTATTATAATTATAATTATAATGTTTTTATTATTATTATTATTATTAAAACATTTGTTATTATTGTTATTATTTTTATTATTATTATTATTAAAACATTTGTTATTATTATTATTATTATTATTATTATTATTATTATTATTATTATTATTATTATTACTTTTATTATTATTATTATTATTAAAACATTTGTTATTATTGTTATTATTATTATTATTATTACTACTTTTATTATTATTATTAAAATGTTTGTTATTATTATTATTATTATTATTATTATTATTACTTTTATTAATATTATTATTATTATTATTATTACTTTTATTATTATTATTATTATTATTACTTTTATTATTATTATTATTATTATTAAAACATTTGTTGTTATTATTATTTTTTTTAATACTACTACTAATTTCTTTTTCTGTATGTGAGTAATACACATTGGGGATGAAAGAAGACAAATAAATGTTTAAAAAGAATAGTTTTTTACATTAAAATGTTTCTTTTTTTTACACCCTTTAAAATGTAGAAATGTGGTTCCTACAAGATTTATTTCTACATGATTTAATGTGTTTGTTAGTTTTGGGCTCATTCCATGTATTTAGGTGGATTCAGTTATGTTACATAATATTTATATTATAAACCAAGTAATGTTAATGATGCCATTTTTAGCTTCAGAAACTTATTTCACCCAAAAAACAGCATTTTTTCCCATTGAATAATTAGCTTTCTATAAACAAGTTGTCTGTGATATATCTGTCCACTATTTCGATATCTATGCGATGTGTGTGTACTTGTGTGTGTAAATACATTTAGCAAGCCACAGCTGTCCCAGAGTGCACAGGGTAAATACCAGCCTGATGATCCCTGACGATCAATCCTAACCTCACATCCAATCCCAAAGCCACTGCTTCATAAATCGCATTAATCGCTGTATAATAATCAACAGAGAGGCTTCAGAACCACAGCACTGAAACTGCAGACACAGAATCAGACAGAAACACACACTTCTCAGCTGATGATGCAGACACACTTACTGAAATAACTAGGTATTTGGTTACAAATGCAGCGTTTTTAAATATGACGAGAGAAAAGCTCAATGACACCAGAAAAACAGAGAAAGAGGGAGAGAGAGGGAGAGAGAGAGAGAGAGAGAGAGAGAGAGAGAGAGAGAGATGTGATGTGTACATGAATCCTAAACCTGTTGATTGTGAAATATGCTGTTCATTATTGTTTATCATTACTGTTCTATCCTTCAATGTTGAATGTTAATTATACTGTTCATAACTGATTTTTTGCTGTTGTTTTTATCTTTATATTATTTGTTTTCATGTTTTATTTAATGTAAACATCACAAATGCTTTGGCAATACGTCTGTAACATTTGTCATGACAATAAAGCAATTTTAAAATCTTCATTTTAGTTTGTATTCAGAGAGAAAGACGGAGATCTGCATTACTCATCTGCATAAGCGACCGTCATTTTATTTAATATAAATCAGGGACGCCCAAACTACTACTTATAGATTGACTGAGGGTTGAAGGTCCATTAAATTTTCCATGAGTAATCTCCTAATTTATTTCCTCATGCTTAAAAATAACTAGAAAACATTGCTTTAAATTCTATTACTGAAGGCAGTCCATTTATAACAGAATAATGTTTAATGGATTTATTACAGCAACAACAATCAGAGGAGTCCAATGCTGAATACACTAGACTGCACCTGCCTTTGCCTGGATTTGCTCGGCATGTCTTGTGCATTGCCTGATATCCGTCGAGTGCCAGTATTTACATTTTTTTAAATCTGATGAATTTACAAAACTAAAGAAATGACAAAACAAACAAACTAAATGTTACATTACACTCGAAATGATGATATTTTGCAAAGATATTCACCCCGACCACCCACCTATCATTCTCCCTCTCTTCTCAAATGGAAATCAAAGGTTAGAATGGGCCAACTTTGGCCTGCGGACCCTAGTTTAGGCATCTCTGATATAAATATATTAACATGTTTGTATTTTATTGTTTTACAGTACAGCGTATATATTCCTTTACCTTTTTAATATTATTACTGCTGTTATTATTATTACTATTATTATGAATTTTATTGCCACTATTTTTCAGTTATCTATGAAATATGTTCTCGTACAGTCTAAGAAAAGCTGGGTTATTTAAACTCAAATTGGGTTAAATACGAACTAACCAAAACATTCATTCATTTTCTTTTCAGCTTAGTCCCTTTATTAATCCGGGGTTGCCACAGCGGAATGAACCGCCAACTTATCCAGCATATGTTTTATACAGCGGATGCCCTCCCAGCTGCAACCCATCACTGGGAAACACACTCATTCACACACATACTCTACGGACAATTTAGCTTACCCAATTCCCCTATACCGCATGTGTTTGGACTGTGGGGGAAACCCACGCCAACACCGGGAGAACATGCAAACTCCACACAGAAATGCCAACTGACCCAGCCGAGGCTTGAACCAGTGACCTTCTTGCTGTGAAGCGTTATTCACTCTGCCACCGCAACACCCCTCACCAAAACATTGGGTTAAAATAATGTCCTTTTATTTAAAAAATTTCCTTTTTAATTTGAAAAATTAACCCAGTAGTTGGTTTAATCCAGGGGTGCCCAAACTCAGTCCCGGAGGGCCGGTGTCCTGCAAAGTTTAGTTCCAGCCCCAATCAGACCCACCTGGGCTAGCTAATCAAGCTCTCACTAGGCTTTCTAGAAACATCCTCGCAGGTGTGTTGAGGCAAGTTGGAGCTAAAATCTGCAGGATACCGGCCCTCCAGGACAGAGTTTGGACACCCCTGGTTTAGTCCATATTACACCCAGAATTAGGTTGAAATAACCCAGCATTTTTTGGGGGGTGTGTGACTCCAATAAAGTGAATTGAATTGAGAGAAAGTGCAAACACACACACACACACACACACACACACGCACACGCACACGCACACGCACACGCACGCATACACATTAGATGGTTATAAATGAATATACGCATAAATATAGTATAAATATACTGATTATTATTATTTATTATTTCTGTTTTATCCTAAAATGTTGAATGATGATTGTCAAATGTACAGTTTATTTGAATATATTATTAATTTATATATTATTACTACTAATATTTACGCCGTTTACACACACACACACATATATATATATATATATATATATATATATATATATATATATATATATATAAAATTATTATTTTTAATTTAAACTTTATAAATGCTTTGGCAATACATGCCAATAAAGCGATTTGAGAGAGAGAGAGAGAGAGAGAGAGAGAGAGAGAGAGAGAGAGAGAGAGAGAGAGAGAGAGAGAGAGAGAGAGAGAGATTCCCTCAATCACCAGTAGAACATCAGAACAAAACACACACACACACACACACACACACACACACACACACACACACACACACACACAGAGAGAGAGAGAGAGAGAGAGACACACGCATGAAACGCTATCTTCACAGGACTGCGCGCGCGTCTGCAGTGGTAAATGACTCTCCGTCGACACACGCGCACGCACGCACACACACACACACACACACACACACACACTGACAAATACACACACACGGACATGACAATGAAGCCCTCGCTCACACATAGACACACACCTGAGACAAAAAGATCCGCCGGTGGATCATGCTCCAGCTCCGGGCTCTAGCTCAGCGGGTCAAACTGCAATCCTCAAGCCGAACACGGTGATCCGGAGCCGGGGAAACCGCTCAATCCATACCGAGCAGCAGAACCGGAGCGTCAACACTGTCCCGCATCAGCACCGCGCAGCAGCCAATCAGCGGCCGGCATTCCTGCTAACTCCGCCCACAACACGAGACGAGCTGAACTGTGATTTAAAGAAGACACGCACTGAACTGGCAGTCAGAGTAACAACAGTTTAATTTAATATACAACATATGCGTCAGAAATGTTTAGGACTCGAAGCATTATTAAAGTGTAATGAAGGATCACAATTTGACCTCGAAATATTTGAAATGACTTCATATTTTGGCACTATCCTTATAAAGCAAGACGTTTTTCACCATTTGAATTACAATCAGATTTGTGATCGTTTATTAATTGGTGTTTTAATACAGGTATTAAGTCCGTTGCTTCATTTCAATATAAATATACTGATGATGGAACATTGTTTTACTCATATGTTAACACTTTATTTATTAAATTATAAACATAGTAGCTAGACACTTGACTTGATTTAACATGCATTCCAAGTATAATCACTTCTGTAAATTTAATGCATTCACCAAAACATATTTTAGCTACATGAGCTAGACTAAACACTCACTAAAAACAAGTAACAATGCATTACTTAGTTACTTTTGAAGGGCAAAATATTATTTTTTACCCAAACATTACTCGCAAAATTACATATCTTGTATTTTATCCTACATTAAAAAAGAAAATAAATAAATTAGCTGATTGACTATGAAGTGTGGTGCTGATTTCTTTATGCTACAAAATATATTAGATATACATTAGCTAAAATATATCATCTAAATAAATATATAAATATTATTTTATTTAACTTAAGACTGATTTAAGGTAAATATATAACTTAGCATTACAGAATCTGCTAAATTGAATAGCCAATATATATATATATTGCTCAGTTATTGTTTTTTTTTTAGGTAGGAATTGCAGGTTTCTATGTTTTATGTACTGTTAGGTTGAGGTAAGAATATATCAAATAATTATTTTTACTAAAGAAATTGATTTTATAAAGAAATTATCCACTTACAAACAAACAAACCATCTCCCTATACTATATTCCAATGCAATACTGCAAAATATTGTGGGATGTTTTGTCTAGTAATTAAATAAAACGTGTCTATGTGTTAATCTGAAGTTCAATCAAGGTGGATCTCTAATCTCTCTGTCGCCATCTGTGGTCAAAACACTATACTGCATGCTTCTAGTGGAGTAGCTCTTGTACGTCATGTGCGCTGTATCTGGGCTGTGGAATCCCCGTGGTTACTGTGCATTAATATAAGCATATCACAGCAGATCTGCCATTCTGCTATACGCATTTACAACAGTGCGTGTCCTAATTATATTCTGTTCGGAGACGAGCATTTATCGCGTCTGTTTTAGATTTGAGGTCAATGTTTTTTTTTGTTTGAACAAAATTCCCCGCAAAGATCCGTGTTTGGATGCTCACCTGCTGACTAGTTCAATTTTTGACAAAGTAAGTCTACAGCAAAAGCCAAACCCGAGTCTTTCACGCAATAAAGAAGCAACATTTCTTCATTTCAGCGTTGTTTACGGACGTGACGTAAACACGCATGAGCGAGTGACGTAGGCTTGATAATTCCCGCTAAATCCAACCCGGCTCAGTGTGTGGAATGTGTATTATTAATGTAAAATAACCATGGTGAATAAAGTTGGCGGGAAAACCGTTTTGATATGTTAATGAAGCCTACATTGTGAAAACTGTTACTAACACCTTTTACACTGTAAATTATGCCTTAGTTACAGTTTTGTCTAGTTTCTAGCCAAATATCTAAAAATCATTAAATTAAGAAGCATTTTCAAGAAAAACATAACATATTGTCTTGTTTTCAGAAATAAAAGGCCAACATGAAGCGAGTTTTTCCTTAAAATAAGCAAATTAATCTGATAATTAATGTGAAATAATCTGGTCTATCATTTTGACATAAACATATTTTTCTTTCCCCATTGGCAGATTGTTGGCATTTTATTTCTAAGAACAAGTTAAGAAAATCCGTATTGATTAAAAAATCTATAGGTATTTGGACTAGAAAAGTAGTAAGAATATGAAGAGCATTTTTTTTTGCAGTGTAGTTGTATATGTACACACACACACACACACACACACACACACACACACACACACACACACACACACACACACACACACACAACAGTTCTGTCTGGTTCTCAAATCTGATTGGCTGATAGCCGTGCCTCTTCACACTTAGTGTATTACTCCGCCCATATAGAGTGACAGCAGATCAATTATTGCTGCTGTTGGACAACAGAAAGCACTTCTGAGGATTTTTTAGGCAAGAATATAGTTGTTTAGATTGCAACTGTGCCGTTTATTTATAAGGATAGTGCCTATTTTAAGTATTTATCATTTCAGAAATTCAGCGCGTCGGCGACCATTAGCCTGTCTGAGCAGAGCAAAGATAGTTGACGCTCCGCCACAAGATGGTGACAGAGACCACATAACAAGCCCTTAGAGGAGAAAAACTCAGCGTAACTTTCAAACTACAGCTGATCAAATCATTATAGAACAGGTAAGTGACACTCTAAGTCGATCTCTCTCTCTTGTATACTGTAGTGCTGTATTTATACCATAGTAATCTGCTAGTGTTTGCTTTGTTTTTTGGCATTAATTATTGTGATCTCCCGATTGCAAGAGAGAAATACTCGGAGATGGCATATTATGCTGTTCAGCCTTATACTCTTTAAATGTGAGCAAAATCAGCTGTTTTGCCATCACTTTAAACATTTCGTAGAGAATCATTCAACCACTAGCTCTACAGTGACGTGTTTTAAGCAACAGATTCTGCAGATGTGAATGAATGGCGGAAGAAAGTAGTTCCTCGTACAAAGGATTTTTGAGACTCTCCGTGCTTGATTTTCCTTTTTATACACACGATTATGCTGTCAAACTCATAGCAGTGCGATATGGCTGTATATCATCCAAAGCACGCCTCCCACCAGTGTCAGTATACAGCCATATTGCACTGCTACGAGTGTGATATTGCTCATATATGTTATTATATCAATACATCAGTGCTTTCCAATGCTTAAGTAGTTAATTAAGGGTTTTTCAGTGTTTCAGGCTCTGTTCTGTAGGCCTGATTTAGCACATATAATGTGCCTTAACGTAGTTGCTGAATATGATACTTGTAATAGGTTAAGTGCCGGAACAATGTGCTCAGTGTTTTTTTGTTTGTTATACTATTATACACTTTGCACCCTATAAAAAGACTTTACTGATACTCTTATCCAAAGACAACTGGACTCTATTATTGTCTAATATGGTTCAAAGTCAAAGAACAGGCTTATATTAGTTAGTGTCTTTCTATATTAGAATAGTGCTACTTTTTTTCATTGTTAAACACAAACGAGCAGACATTGACATCCATAGTGGAAAAAGAAAAATAATATGTGAATCAAACTTCTTCAATACATCTTCATTTGTGTTCAACAGAAGAAATAAACTGAGGTGAATGATGAGGAAATGATGACTAGATAATGATTTAACATGACTTATGCATTATAGTCACCAAAGTCAAACATTGGACTGTGTACTATTTAGAGTAAAAGACAAAATAATAATGTTAAAAAAGGTGTTGTCTTGTTAATTATACATCATTTCTTTACAAACAACAAACAAAAAGTTTAATATAGTTTATGGAGCCTATTTAAATACTTTAGGACTAAACATTAAACACTGACATCTATCCCACAGGGTATTAATGCAAAGAAAAATGATGTTCGTTAATTCAGGAGATTAAACAATTTGGCTTATTTATGTGTGACACTTTATTTTAATCTGCTCAATTCATAAACAGTGAAATCACTTAGAGGACTTGCATGCATATTTGGATGTAAATTAGTAAAGGCAGTTTAAATTAATAATAATAATAATAATAATAGCCAAAATAGTAATTAAAACATATAAACCTTATTTATTCATGGAGTTGTAGTCACTGTTGATTAGTAAGTACAAAAAAAGCACAACACAGACCTCTAGCGGCCATCTATGATTACTGCTGCCTACAAAACTGATGCAAAATCATTTACAAAACCGGTGTTATTTCTGTCATAGAAGACTCTGACTACATTTTTACTTTATTTTAATCAATTCTCCATGCATACATAAATGATTAGTGCTTAATGCAAGAAATGCTTCACCATGAGTCAGGTGTTATCCACATTATTTATACCTAGGGATTTGTGACCTAAATGTGTGATCATTTGTACATGCAGTGTCATGAAGTTATTTTCCCAGTACAAAAGCAGTCTGTTATTTTACTTTCTTTTGCAAAATCCTCACATGGCAAAAAATACTACAGTAATTGATAATACTGTAGTGTTTTTGAACCATTTTAAAGTAAAGTTATGTGCATTAATATAATGTGGAGTGATTCAAACACAACAACTATAGTTAACAAATGACCCAATATTGTAGTTTTCTACAACTATAGGGTATATTATACTACAGTACGCCACAGTTTACAGTGGTAAAACTAAAGTTTGCCACAGTATTTATGACGGTTTATCAGTTCACTATAATAATACTACAGTACACCTCAGCAAAGAGCTGTAAATCGAAGACATAAACCAGAGAGATCCAAACAACAACAAAAACATGATAACACAAGTCAACTGACATAATAATGACAGAAGCAATACTGTTGGGACTCAATTTCAGAGTGATTTTATGCCTGTATAAAAACTGTAACTGCAGTTATACTTATGTTAGCATCCATATCAACACATGGTAGTGTTACGTCTATTATATGATATGCATGATTAATGAACATTTATAGACCAATTTTGCATGATACCCTACTGAGTTAACATCTTGTGCTTTTACTGAGGATCGATCACTGCAAAACAAAGTGCAACATAGACCTCTAGTGGCCATACATGACTATTACAGCTTACCATTTAAAAAAGGCTTATCAAATCTGATGTTTCTGGCTACAGCTCACTTATTTCTGCCATATAGATGAATAGAAGACACAAGATCATAGACATTTGACTGGTCAAATGGTTATTTACAGTGATTAGTTCATATTTGGCAGGTTTGGTTTAACAAAATAAGACCTATTCTGCCCCTTTTTACAAGGTGTAATATGGGTCTCTGATATCTCTAGAGTGTGTATGTGAAGATTCAGCTCAAAATAGCACACAGATAATGTTTTCTAACTTTCTGAAACTGACGCTTTCAGGCTTTGATCCTAATTGTAGTGTTTTGGTGACTGTCGCTTTAAATGCAAATGAGATTGTGCTCTTTTCAGAAGAGGGTGGAGCTACAGACCCCTCTGTGTCAGCATAGCAGCAGATTCAAAACTCTAATAGTGGATGGCTGCTTTTCACTCAGGGCTGTTTATGCTAATGAGGGAGATGGTCATTAGTGGGCGGGGCTTTCCCCCTTTGATGACACGTACAAAGGGAGAATGTCAATCAAAGTGTTTCACCGCGCTATCCGCATTTCCTCCAGGGTTTTATGTAATTTTGGGAGTTTCATCATTAATTTGATGACTTTAACTGCGGTTTGACACTTTCACTTTCATTCGGGCATGCCCCCATGACTATAAACTGCTGGAAGAGTGTTGTTTTAATGGAAGTTCATATTGAATGGAAGAAAAAAAACCTCCACATTTCACGATGCAGGTGTCTGTGGTCTACACTGACTCAGTAGTTGCAATTAGTGTTGTGTGTGTGTGTGTGTGTGTGTGTGTGTGGACTATCCTGTCGCAAAATTGCGGTGTTTACATGTCTGTACTGCACTTCAATAACACGACTATAATCAGCATACTCCACACATCTTAATTCGATTTCTCTTTAGTTCGATTATGACCTTAATCTGATTAAATTAATCAAAAATCGCTGTTTACATGGTCGACTCTTAATCAGAGTATTGTCTTAATCACATTCAAATCTAATTATTGGTGTCCATGTAAACGCAGTCAATGATGAAAAGTTCACAGAGGGCTCATAATGCAGTTTGAGAACGTAAACAGACACAACCTGAGAATTACAAGCTCCGACAACTGCTAATTAACAGATATGCTTTACATTGCAACCTTCAAAGGGTTGAGCTTTTATTGTGGCGGATGATATGCAGAAAGCACAGTTTCCTGCATTGCTGTGATTCCTGACACACAGTAGTAAGCATTCTTCATAGACTAAGAATTATCCTTTAGCACAGGGTTCACCAATCTTGGTCCTGGAGGGCCGGTGTTTCAAGTTTACCTAGTAAGACTTTAATTAGCTTGTTCAGGTGTGTTTGATTAGGGTTGGAGCTAAAATCTGCAGGACACCGGCCCTCTAGGAACAAGTTTGATGATCCCTGATTTAGCATGTGAATTACTCCTGGAACTCAGATGTACGATATGTAATGGACGAGCGATATATTCTGGTGTTTTAGACCTTTTAATAAAGCATATTTTAAGAGACGGCATTCTTAGGAAACGATAACATATCCAAAGTGGACAAATCTGAAAATGCAGTTATCATGTAGCAGCGTGGACGGTGAAAATAGAGGTGTTGGAAAACGATGATGTATTTTAGTCATGTGACCAATTCAGCTAACATGGTGGACGGACGACATTGTAAAGCAGATGTTTTGGATAGCGGCATCAAGACTAACGTCCTACGCTTCTCACTCAGGGCTGCTGTTTATGCAAATGAGGGAGAGATGGGCACTAGTGGGCGGGGCTTTCCCCCTCTGATGACACGTATAAAGGGAGAATGTCAATCAAAGTGTTTCTGCAGATTGTATTAATGTCTGATTATGAAACATACAATAAATTCATGTTTACTATTAGAGGTTGGAGATATTCACACACTGCTGACACACAACTGTGTTTAAACCCCTTATAGAAGTGATTTCTGCACAGTAGCTCCCCTTTAAGTAAACAAAAAAAGAGAAAAGCTGACAGGAAGACAGATGACAGGCAGAATGTCGCAGGTGAGCAGAAACAGTAGACTAGTTGTTCCCTCCCTGCTGTCAAATACATTACACCGTGTCCTTTGGAGGAACGCCATGTATTTGATCCGCACAAGTCCACTAGAGAGCAGTCTTCTCATTCAAGACACATCCCCGATCCCTGTGATTCATTTTCTTTCTTCAGCTCATCAAAGCCTTTATAATGCACAGCAGTGTTGTCTTTTCCACAAGTGCCGCTGGACCAGAACAGAACCGCAGTTCAGTCCCTGAGGAGGAAAACCGCGTTACAAGCCGGAATTACATCATCAAGTGCGGGTTTAAATAGAGCACCACAGTCCCTGCTGAGCGCGCGCGTGACGGAGGAAAAAACAGCAGAATCAGACAGAAAACCCGCAAAGTGCCTCCTCTCACATCAAAGAGCTCCTTCATGCACAATGACTGGAAATCTGGCCATAGAGAAGAGCTGAGAATGCAGCTCGAGTGAACTTCTCCTCCAGCCTGCGGCAGGTTTCACGTTCTTGTAGTGGAACAAGAGAAGATTCACATGTTAGAAACACTGAGGTTTACTCTATCCCTTTGCATGAGGAGTTTCCATGTTTAAAAGTGCCACAGTTCTTTAAAGAAGGAACTCTTCATGCAAAAAGATAAAGGTGTTTCTAACATGCTAATCTAACCATAGTTTTACCATGGTAACTGTTAATGTAAGTCAATCCAGAAAACGCCAAACTCTGATTACTATGAGCCCTATCATACACCCGGCGCAATGCGGTGCAATGCAATTGTTTGCTAGTTTCAGCTTGGCACAAGAGTCGTTTTGCCGTTTTGCATCACGCTGTTTAAAAAGCAAATGCATTTGCGCTCATATGTGCACCTATAGGTGTTCTGGCCTAAAAATGAGGTGTGTTGAGGCGCATTGCTGGCGCGTTGCTGATTTGAGGAACTTAAATAGACGGTTCAATAGACCAGATCAAATCAGGTCTATAGTCCAGCACAGAGCGTGTTAGTTGCGCGCCTCACTTACACATTGCTTAATACACACAGGATGTACAGCAATACGCAGATATCTTTACAAATGAAAAAGAATTAAAGGATTAAAATATTACAAAAATATTTATAGCACATGTTTATGTTATTATATGGTTTATTTTTGTAATGATAAAGCTTCCATAAATATTATTAAATAATAATAGTGTCAACATTTCATTGAATTTCATCAGGCCTAAGCACTGCAAACACAATATACCAGCATTTATTTCCTCCAGCTTAGTCCCTTTTTCATCAGGGGTCACCACAGCGGAATGAACCACCAACTATTCCAGCATATGTTTTACACAGCGGATGCCTTCCAGCTGCAACCCAGTACTGGGAAACACCTATACACTCTCACGATTCACACACACACTCATACACTACGGCTAATTTAGTTCATCAATTCCCCTATAGCGCATGTGTTTGGACTGTGGGGGAAACCGGAGCACCCGGAGGAAACAGTGCTAACCACTGAGCCACTGTGTCACCCCCAATATACAAACATGAATATAAAAATAAAGCAATACAAATTGTTGGTCTTGAAGTTCTTCTGAACATTACAAAGTTGAAAATATGATATATTATATACAATCCTGATATAAAGTGTACAATTCTACAATCAATTTTGAACTTTAATCTGTGAAATCTGATCAAACATATCAATAAATGTGAATAAAACCATTAATAATGTTGCTTACTGCTGTGTTTGGAGTAAAGCGCTGTCATCTCTTCAGCACAGTTTTACTTCTATTTGACCTGATGACAAATGTCCAATATCACAGACAGCAGGCTTTAACTTCGGTGAGATGCTCTGCAAGAAATACAGAATATTGAATTAAACTATGACCTGACATGTGAGGCCCATTGTATTGTGTCCTAATGGGTTAAGTTGTGAGGTGAAGAAAGAGAGTGTGTTTTTTTAATTACCAACCGCAGCCTGAGGATGCCACACAGCTAACATTATTTATTTATTTACTTGTGTGCCACCAGCAATATAATTACGAGCAGTCAAAGCATGTCGGCTTTTCATCCGCCTGCTTTTTATGTGAAAACCGCAGATGCTGTGTGGAAATCAGTCAAACCCTGGAGATACTCACTGTTTTAAAGCATTAATAGCAGAGTTTTATAAATTTATTGTGACATGTTTAATAATAGAAATTTGTCCTGACGTACTGTTTAAAGGATTGTGATCATTACATTTATGAAAATTGATAGACATGTATACTGACGCATGTTCACGGATCTTATATAGAAATATGATACATGGAAATATAGGCAAATTAGTTAATATTTGGATTTAAAATATGTATATCAAATATTTATGCAACAAATATTTAAAAAATTAGCAAAAATGGCCAATTATTTATTCTTTTAAACATTGGAATGATAACTAAAAACATATATGTTTAAATATATTTGATATAATTATATATGTTCATATATGGCCATATACACTCACTGGCCACTTTATTAGGTACACCTGTCCAACTGCCCATTAATACAAATTTCTAATCAGCCAATCACATGGCAGCAACTCAATGCATTTCGGCATGTAGACATGGTCAAGATGATCTGCTGCATCAGAATGGGGAAGAAAGGGGATTTAAGTGACTTTGACCATGGCATGGTTGTGGGTGCCAGACGGGCTGCTCTGAGTATTTTTAGAAACTGCTGATCTTCTGGGATTTTCACGCACAACCATCTCTAGGGTTTACAGAGAATGGTCCGACAAAGAGGAAATATCCAGTGAGTGGCAGTTCTGTGGGCGCAAATGCCTTGTTGATGTCAGAGGTCAGAGGAGAATGGCCAGACTGGTTCCAGCTGATAGAAAGGCAACAGTAACTCAAGTAAGCACTCGTTACCACTGAGGTCTGCAGAAGAGCATCTCTGAACACACAACACGTCCAACCTTGAGGCGGATGGGCTACAGCAGCAGAAGACCACACCGGGTGCCGCTCCTGTCAGCCAAGAACAGGAAACTGAGGCTACAATTCACACAGGCTCACCAAAACTGGACAATAGAAGATTGGAGAAACGTTGCCTGGTCTGATGAGTCTCCATTTCTGCTGACACATCCAGATGCTCGGCTCACAATTTGGCCTCAACAACATGAAAGCATGGATCCATCCTGCCTTGTATCAGCGGTTCAGGCTGGTGGTGGTGGTGTAATGGTATATTCTTGGCACACTTTGGGTCCATCAGTACCAATTGAGCATGGTGTCAACGCCACAGACTACCTGAGTATTGTTGCTGACCATGTCCATCCCTTTATGAGCACAGTGTCTCCATCTTCTGATGGCTACTTCCAGCAGGATAACGCACCATGTCATAAAGCACCAATCATCTCAGACTGGTTTCTTGAACATGACAATGAGTTCACTGTACTTAAATGGCCTCCACAGTCACCAGAGCTCAATCCAATAGAGCACCTTTGGGATGTGGTGGAACAGGAGATTCGCAGCAACGAAAATCTGCAGCAACTGTGTGATGCTATCATGTCAATATGGAGCAAAATCTCTGAGGAATATTTCCAGTACCTTGTGGAATCTATGACACCAAGGATTAAGGCAGTTCTGAAGGCAAAAGGGGCCTGACCGGGTACTAGCAAGGTGTACCTAATAAAGTGGCCAGTGATTGTATGTGTACACATATACTTATAGCTATCACATTTGAACATATATATACACATTTGTAATTTCACGATTGAAAAAAAGTTGCATATGACATTTTATACCCTATATATCATATGTCATTTGCATATTGTCAAATTTGAGATTTCAATGTGGGGTTGTTATTATTAATATTTACGTAACCTTAAAAAGGTCTAACATATAGGTCAAAACTAACCTACATGATTGCAGCTAAAAGGGAACAATTTTTCCGAGGTTAAGATGAAAGACGTTTTAACACCCGCAATAAACATCTCTTACGAAAGGGGTTATTTCTGATGTCATGCTGACTTCAGGATGGAGATTGAATGGTCGGCTTATTTCCTTTCAGTTCCTAATGAAAAGAGGGCTGAGTGTGTTGACTACAGGGAACATCTGGGGTGCGTCACAAATCAACATGTGTGAGCAGATGCAGCTCTGGGGGAAAGCAGATGACCACTACACCTGTGCTGGAAATAACACTGATCATAATGAACAGCTGTATGTCTATATTCAGTTTATCCACTCGTCTGTCCTTCATCTCCTCTGACTGATCATATGTGGGAAATAACCTGCAGACAGTGTTATAGTGTCTTTACACTGTAAAAAATAATCTGTGAAAATGTATGGTTACTTAAATAAAATGGTAGCTGTGGTTGCCAGTATTTTACTGTTAAACTGTAAAAGAAATGTTTACTTTTTACGATAAACTACTGTATTTATAGTGTCTATACATTATTAAAAAAATCTGTAAAACTGACTGAAAAATAATGGTAGGTATGGTTCGCAGTATTTATTGAAAAATATCCATTAAAATGATTATTTATTTTACAGTAAACTACAGTATTAATATAGTGTCTGTACACTGTAACGTTTTTTAAAAAATTATGATAAAATAAGCCCAGCCATTGCGGTTCCCAGGATATTACAGTTAAAAGTTACTTATAGTTACAGTTACTTATCCAGAGCGAGCAGAAGGGCTGCCAAAATCACTCTGGACCCCTCACACCCAGCACACTGCCTCTTTGAACTTTTACCTTCTGGTCGACGCTACAGAGCACTGCGCACCAGAACAGCCCGACACAGAAACAGTTTCTTCCCTCAGGCAATCCATCTCATGAACACTTGATGATAATAATTGTGAAACCAACATCACTACTTGCTATACACTTTTATACACTTATTTAACAACACACTTTACATGCCAATTTGCACATAACAGCTGCACATATCACGTTGTATATAGTAATAAACACGTTCATACACTTGTCAATCTGTATATTTGCACTCACTACTTACTTCTATTTTTTAAAATAAATTTATTATCTGTTTTTTGTCCTGTCTCTGTAATCCTGTTGCACTGTAGAAACTCTGTCACAAAAACAAATTCCTCGTATGTGTGAACATACCTGGCAATAAAGCTCTTTCTTTCTGAAAATACGGTACAACCCGTAAAATAAATTTAACATTTTTTACGGTAAACTACCATATGTAGTGTTCATAAACTGTTACAAAAATCTGTAAAATTGACTGTAAAAGAAAAGGCAGTTGTGGTATCCAGTATTAAAAATATGGTACAAATCCTGAAAGAAATGTATTTTTATTGTAAATTACTGTATTAATTTATTGAAAAAAATGGTACAATTTTTGATAATAATATGGCAGCTGTGGTTTCCAGTATTTCACCATTAAAAACACAGTTCCAGAATCAGGGATGCACACTATACACCCTTAACGAAAGTTCCGAAGCACGAAAATGAATCACGTGAACCAAATCATCAAACACAAAGAGACAAAGAGAGACGTTCTTTCTAAAAAGAATCTGTTCATTTTTTATTTTGAACATGAACATAGCAAAACAACCGTCGGAACAATCTAGTCTAGCAAAAGCTATAATGTGCTGTTAAAAATGATGTATAATTAATATATGTAAAATATTCGTTCTGTTTTTTTTTTTTTAATTTTTTAAAAAAATTCCAGTTTTAACGATGTACAATGAAAACGTCCTCATATCACACAAAATGTGTCCCAGTGTGTACACTGTAAAAATCCTGGATTGCACACAACTCTTTCATGTTCTCCTAACTTAATTATTGTTACTTTAAGTGAATTGAACATAAAACAATTAAGTTGTCCCCTAAAACTTAAGAATTGAGTTGTTTCAGCTGAGTTTAAATTAGTAGTAGCACTTTATTTTCATTGTCCATTTGAATATTATTAGACTGTCTGCTTAACATCTGTTGATACAGACATTCAACAGACATTTAACTGACTATAAGAAACTTTGCAAGTACATGTCAACTTACACTAACCCCAACCCCAATAACAATAATCTAATGAGAATTAGTTGGCATGTAGATGCAATGTAACTTAAATTCAGCAAACGGACCATCAAAATAAAGTGTGATCAAATAAGTAGTTTGAAAAAGCAGTGTATAGTGAACAAAGCTCATCAGTACCCTTAACAGTGCCCTACTTCATGTACACAACCTAGTGATCCACATTCTTGGGAACTAGAGTGCTGATTGAGATGCACCCTTTGGTTTGCTCTGAGTAACCCCGTCCACTGCCAGCTTAACCAATTGGATTTTATTTGGTCTGAGTAACCCCGCCCACTGCCAGTTTAACAAACTGGATTTGATTTGGTCTGAATAACTCCACCCACTGCCAGTTTAACCAATACGATTTCGGTATATGGGTTGTCTTGTTGGAAAACTCTAATGGCTAATGGACAGACGGCTGCTTCTCACTCAGGGCTGCTGTTTATGCTAATGAGATGGAGAGATGGGCACTAGTGGGCGTGGCTTTCCCCCTCTGATGCCACATACAAAGGGAGAATGTCAATCAAAGTGTTTCATTCACAAAGTCTGATTATAAAACATATAATTAATAAATGTTCACCATTAGAGGCTGGAGATATTCACACACTGCTGACACACAACTGGGTTTAAACCCCTTATAGAAGTCAGAATTTGAGTTTGAAGGTGTTTGGCACAAAGTAGGGTGGTCAACTATGATTCAGTTATGTGTATTACTGTATGCTAAGATGATATTATAACTAAACTGTACATTTCTCGTTAAACCTGATGCTCATATTGTCAGCTTTTCATTTGAAATCATCTGCTTGAGGTCAAAGAACAGGTGAACTGCTTTGAGTCGTAACTTCAGGCTAAACATTGCAGACTTATATAACACAAACTTGCTCAAGCTTGACAAAAGCCATGTTTGTAAAGGCTGTAATGGTCCAGACTCTATTGGAAAAGGACAAAGGGTCAAAAAATAACATGTTAGACAGAAAACGTCCATAACCATCACATCAGATTTTAAATAAAATTTCTGTTCTGAATAAAAGTGGAAAATGGCTAAATGTAAATGTTGCTGTCTGCTTTCCAAATAGCACTTTGAATAAGACTCCGTTTATATAATAAACCTCATTTTCACAGGAGCCGTGCTTTTGCTGAAAAGAATCACAATGACTTCATTTAAAAACACACGGTGGAGCGTAGTGTTAAAGTCAGCATGAAATGGTAGTCTTTACGTGTTTCTACCGAGTCTTTCTATCACAGGGGAATTAAAAGCAACATAGGTACTTGTTTATTGTAATTGCCAATTGCCTAATTGTAATTGACTTTAGTTCTCACAATACAAAGTCTTAAAAAGTTAGATGTATTTGCTTTTGGTGGATATGTTGTGTGTGACAGGCTAAAACATCAAAGAGGAAGAGATATTAGTGAAATCTGGAAATTAATTTGATTTAAGATTGTGAGGACACGTCATTTAAATAAAGAAAAATCACAGTTTGAGAAGCGTATATAAATAGTATAAATACATACTACAACATTAATTGTCTGTTTGTCAGTTGACAATAATAAAGTTGACGATAACAGAGTTGACGATAACGGAGTTGACAATAACAGAGTTGACGATAATGGAGTTGACAATAATAGAGTTGACAATAAGGGAGCTGACGGTAACAGAGGTGACGATAACAGTTGACGATATTAGAGTTGACGATAACAGAGTTGACGGTAACAGAGTTGACGGTAACAGAGTTGACGGTAACAGAGTTGACGGTAACAGAGTTGACGATAACAGTTGACGATTTTAGAGTTGACGATATTAGAGTTGACGATAACATAGTTGACGATAACGGAGTTGACGATAAGGGAGTTGACGGTAACAGAATTGACGATAACAGTTGACAAGATTAGAGTTGACGATAACAGAGTTGACGATCACGGAGTTGACGATATTAGAGTTGACGATAACAGAGTTGAAAATAACGGAGTTGACGATAAGGGAGTTGACGATAAGGGAGTTGACAATAATGGAGTTGACGATAAGGGAGTTGACAATAATGGAGTTGACGATAAGGGAGTTGACGATAAGGGGGTTGACGGTAACGAGTTGATGATAACGGAGTTGACGGTAAGGGAGTTGACGGTAGCAGAGTTGATGATAACAGTTGACGATATTAGAGTTGACGATAAGGGAGTTGACGGTAACAGAGTTGACGAGATTAGGGTTGACTATAACAGAGTTGACGAGATTAGAGTTGACGATAACAGAGTTGATGATCACGGAGTTGACGATCATGGAGTTAACGATATTAGAGTTGACGATAACAGAGTTGACAATAACGGAGTTGACAATAAGGGAGTTGACGATAACGGAGTTGACAATAACGGAGTTGACAATAACGGAATTGACAATAACGGAGTTGACGATAAGGGGGTTGACGGTAACAGAGGTGACGATATTAGAGGTGACGATATTAGAGTTGACGATAACAGAGTTGACGGTAACAGAGTTGACGGTAACAGAGTTGACGATAACAGTTGACGATTTTAGAGTTGACGATATTAGAGTTGACGATAACATAGTTGACGATAACGGAGTTGACGATAAGGGAGTTGACGGTAACAGAATTGACGATAACAGTTGACAAGATTAGAGTTGACGATAACAGAGTTGACGATCACGGAGTTGACGATAACAGAGTTGACGATATTAGAGTTGACGATAACAGAGTTGAAAATAACGGAGTTGACGATAAGGGAGTTGACAATAAGGGAGTTGACGATAACGGAGTTGACGATAAGGGGGTTGACGGTAACAGAGGTGACGATATTAGAGGTGACGATATTAGAGTTGACGATAACAGAGTTGACAATAAAGGAGTTGACAATAACGGAGTTGACGACAACGGAGTTGATGATGGTGAAGTTGACAATAACAGAGGTGACAGTAACAGAGTTGATGTTAACAGTTTTGACAGTATATTTTAGTTTATATTTTCAGTATATAAAAATGCCAAATATGTAAAGGAAATACTGAATTAAAAAAATAAACCTTACTGAAATAAAATTCAGCACAAAATTACTCTACAGTTAAACAGCACAAGTGTGGCTTGTTCAATAGACAAAACCAAAGGGTTTCAGCTTAACTACAGGTGACAGGAACTGCAAAACAAACCACACTATACTGAGTCTGAATGACTGCGGGACTGATGAAGTACAGTAATGCAGAGCACACACACACACACACACACACACACACACTCTGAGACACACATTCTGTGTATACACACACACACACACACACACACGCACGCACGCACGCACATGCACACACACACACACACACACACACTCTGAGACACACATTCTGTGTATATATACACACACACACACACACACACACACACACACACTCTGAGACACACATTCTGTGTATACACACACACACACACACACACACGCACGCACGCACGCACATGCACACACACACACACACACACACTCTGAGACACACATTCTGTGTATATATACACACACACACACACACACACACACACACTCACACACTCATCCCTCCCTGCAGCTCCAATTTCATGCTCTCAGCATTAGAATAATTTGTTTGGCAGCAAAAGCACACACATACACACACACACACGCAAACGCACACGCACACACACACACACACGCAAACACACACGCACACGCACACGCACACACACACACACACACACACACACACACACACACACACACACACACACACACACACACAGATGGGGTTGAGTGTAGCCATCAGCACAGCACTACTCTTCATTAGTAGCTCTTCAGGCTGAATGGACGCTCATCTGAATGCTGGACTGGCCGTGTCTGACCGATGGCTCCTGGATATATATATATATATATAATTAATAATAATATTGATTATGTAGTGTCCTGTGGCCTGAGGGACACACACACATGACGGATACGAGCGGTCATCTCTCCACAGTCTCCATGAGGCTTTATTTACACCCATGGCAGTGCTTTTCACATGGGCCATCTCAGATACATGATTTAGGCTCATTATATTTATTACAAATGTTATTTAGGCCTACTTACAGTCATAATTACACAGAGTGCTATTGTAGATCATGCCAAGAATGTGCAATGAGGGATATATATATATTTGCTCATATATATGCACTATAAAAAATGCTGTATTGAAAGAAAATAGTTCCTCATATTGAAGGATTTTTAGACTCTCCATGTTTGATTTTTTTTTTTATATATACATGATTATGCTGTTAAACTATTGTATAAACACAATATCACATGAGTAGCAGTGCAATGTGGCTGTATATTGGCAGTGGTGGGTCACTAAGCCAATGCACGCCTCCCACCAGTGCCAATATACAGCCATAATTGCACTGCTATCCCTGTGATTTTGCTCATATGCATAATAAATATACACAGTACACACACTTAAATGATGTCAAAACAAATGTTTATTTTGGATGTGTTTAATCTTTGGCCAGCGCTAATTATAATATAAGAATAGTTTAATTTGTCTTAAAGCTTCAATTATAAATGACTAATTCACACTGGATTTTGTATCTTAACAATGCATGTAAACTACTGATGTGAAAACAACATCAAGTTGACATCAAAAATCAATTACAGAAAAGTCCTGTTATTATAATTATTATTATTAAATTATATTTGAGACGTTTTTTTGACATAAATTTGACATTGTTTTGACAGTCAGCTGACATCTAATCGATTCGCATTTTTGATCTGTTTTTAAACATGCTTTGGGGTGTAGTTTTGATATCAAGGAGTCCCTGCTGTTAATCGTGTATGCAAAAACGCTTATCAAGACTATGTTATAATCTGACAAGATGCATTCAATATTTAGCTACAGATATTTTATTTCCTATTTCATCACTTGCACTATTCACAAGAGTATGGTGTGAGGGAATTGAGATGTGTTTTTGTAAAATCGCTTCACAGATATGTTATACAAAAGCTGTTTATTTATCTATTTATGAATATTCAGTCAGAAGTAGGTCACGAAGTTGAGCTGATTCTCATTTGACTGGATTTGTAGTTCATCCGTTTCGGAGGAACATTTCATTTGACATCCACCTCCTCACGTTATGCTGCTTTCCTCACAGCCTTATATATATGTCAAGATGTATTTACGGTCATGCAAAAATGACGCCGCAGCATGTGTAATCTGCAACATGGAAAATATAAGTCCTTTAGCGCTTGACAAAGACACATTTATTTTTTGCAGGTCTGATTAGAGGTGGGACCAGAGACCCTCTCTCATTATACAGCTCGTCCAAAACAATTGGCTCCCGGTGTTGGCAGAATAAGCAACACAATATTTCATCTGACACCTCCGTTTTTTTTGGGATGTCACAGGTGAGTAAATGTGACAGGTGGGAATAATTGGGTTTTTACTCGCCGTCATTTCGAGTGTGTCTTGAAATATGTAACAGTCTCCTCCTGGAATTCTGGGGTCGGATGGAAATTCTATCATACGTTTGTCAAGTTCTGCTCATTTATATTTCCGCTGTTAAACTAAAAACGCCCTCTGAGCAACACTTTCTCATATTTGCACGTGTTTATCGGAATCATCAGTATGAATGCTGGAATACATGTGAATAAATGACTGATTTGAGCAGCAGCTTTAGTGTCTTCTAGGGGGCGGGATGCTTTAGACACCACAGAGCTTTTGATTGGTCAGATGATTTGAGGAGGAACTGAATTAAGATTTGTCGTCATAAAAATCACTGATGCATTTTGGAGTGAGAAAGTTTTGATTGCTTATCATTTAAATGCAATTTCTACACTAGATTTTAGATAGCTTTAAGATTGACATATTGATACTAACACCTTATTATTGATTTCAGGAGGACTTTAATATGATTTAATAGTAATAAAAGCTATTTATTAGACATTGAAGATACTTCAGATGTGTAAAGCATTCAAAACGACACCAAATTTACATCGAATAAAACATTAAAAATGGGAATCAATTTGATGTCAAAACCTTGACGTCTATTTGACATCCACACATTGATGCCCTTTTGACCACTAAAAAGTATCATAATATAAGAGGCTCTCTTAAGGCTTCAATTACAAATGTACAAGGCAGTTTGTGTCTCTATAATGCACGTAAACTACCTTGATGTCAAAACAACATCACTTTGACATCTAACATTGATGTCAAAAAACTCTTCAAAAATCGATTACTCTGACTCTAGGACTAAATTCACTGACCACAGAGTTGCTCTGTATAATTAGCACTTCTGGTGTGTATTGCTTCTACCTGTTGAATCGCTGAATTCTGAATTGGATGGAAATTTTATCATACGTTTGTTAAATTCTGCTCATTTATATTTCCGCTGTTAAACTAAAAAAGTGGTTAAAAAAGATATTCATATTGATACTAACACAAATAAACTTTAATTTTAATTTAAGGAGGACTTTAAAATGATTTAATAGCAATAAAAGCTATTTATTACAAATTAAAGAGGATTCAGATGTTTACAGCATTCAAAACGACATCACTTGATATTAAATTGAGTTCAAAACCTTGACGTCTATTTGACATCCACACATTGATGCCCTTTTGACCACCAAAATAACTTCACAAAAAGTATTATAATATAAGCGGCTCTCTTAAGGCTTCAATTACAAATTTACAAGGCAGTTTGTATCTCTATAATGCACGTAAACTACCTTGATGTCAAAGCAACATCACATTAACAACACTGATGTCAAAACATTTGCAAGTGTTTATCGGAATCATCAGTATGAATGCTGGATTACATGTGAATAAATGACTGACTTCAGCTGCAGCTTTAGTGTCTTCTAGGGGGCGGGATGCTTTAGACACCACAGAGCTTTTGATTGGTCAGATGATTTGATGAGAAACTGAATTAAGAGTTGTCATCATAAAAATCCCTGATGCATTTTGGAGTGAGAAAGTTTTGATTGCTTATCATTTAAATGCAATTTCTACACTAGATTTTAGATAGCTTTAAGATTCACATATAATAATATGACTTTAATATGATTTAATAGTAATAAAAGCTATTTATTAGACATTGAAGATGCTTCAGACGTGTAAAGCATTCAAAACAACATCAAACTGACATCAAATAACACAATGGGAATCAATTTGATGTCAAAACCTTGACGTGTACTTGACATCCCTGTCTGAGCATCTGCTTCTGCTCTGGAACAGCAGTCCTTTTCCGAGGACTCTGATTGGACGAAATATGCTTAGTCACACCCCGTTAGTTTACAGTCAGTGAAAAATGAGAGGCGGGGTTAAAAATAAACCACACCCCCTAGGCCCCTACTCAGTATTCAATTTCAGTTGGAAATACGTCATTACACTGAACTAAACGTATGCAACAATTAACCTAATTAATTAACTTAAGCTCTAAAATACGCATTAATTGTCATATTTCCGCTAGTTTTTCATCAATTAAAATGTAGTCTGATCACATAAATATGATGGTGAGACTTTATTTCATACTCATTTCACTCATCCTCAACAGATTTAAGACTATTTTTACTGTCTATGCATATAAAGTGAGTAAATCCTCTCATCTTTGTCCATCATGTCATTGTCCATTAGCACTTATTGCACTAACAGATGTCAAAAAGTGACCCACATAACCTTTACACGTATGCCATCCTCTCGAAAGCACGGGTAATATTATATTTGGCAAGATTAGCAGGCACTCGGCTTTGCCTTGAAGACATGAGGGTCGGTTCAGCTGCAGTCCACGTAGTCAAATGTCACATATAATCCAACAACACAGTGGAAATATGCCCACGTCTTGCACCCTGGGCTTAGCAGATGAGGAGCTGCGGTGGAGGGTGTGACGCATGCAAAACAGACCCTCGGACCAGACTTTGACCCACTCTGTGCACGCCACTAAAACACACTCGGGCTGCAGCAATAAAATCTTTTCTTAATTTCATTAGCTTCAGTTCCCCACATCGTTTCCAATGGTGCGCTTCTAGTAAATGTAGAGAAAACATCAGGGCGGCGATATGTCATTCAGCTCTGCATTTCCCAACATCCCACTCCATCGGGAGAAACATCAGTCATGTGCTGCTCATTAGTTAATTAATTAAACTGCCTGTGAATGTTCACTCGCTTCGTTCTGCACACTGATGTTATATCACAACTGGAGCTGATGTGAATGATAATGTCCGTGATCTTCATTTATTTTAAAGGGGACCTATTTTGCCCGTTTCTACAAGATGTAATATTCATCTCTAATTTATCTAGAGTGTGTGTAGTGAAGTTTCAGCACACATATAATGTTCTCCAGCTCTCTGAAACTAACCCTTTCAGGCTTTGATCCTAATTGTGGTGTTTTGGTGACTGTCGCTTTAAATGCAAATGAGATTGTGCTCTTTTCAGAAGTGGGCGGGGCTACAGATGCATATGCATAAGCATAGTGACAGATGTAAAACAGCAGTGTGTGTGTTGGTCAGGTGTGCTTCAGTGTGAGTGTGTGCTTCATGCTTCTGTCAGTCTATGTCGCTCCTGTCTCTGTTCATCTAAAACTCCACATCTAGAATCCTCTTAGTCTATGCTGACATTATCTTCAGCAGCTCAAACACTCTAATGGCTAATGGACAGACGGCTGCTTCTGACTCAGGGCTGCTGTTTATGCTAATGAGATGGAGAGATGATGGGCACTAGTGGGCGGGGCTTTCCCCCTCTGATGACACATACAAAGGGAGAATTTCAATCAAAGTGTTTCTGCAGACTGTTTTGATCAAGTCTGATTTGAACAAATACAATTCATTCATGTTTACTATTAGAAGCTGGAGATATTCACACACTGCTGACACATAACAGTGTTTAAACCCCTTTTAGAAGTGTTTTCTGCATAATAGGTGCCCTTTAAAGTCGATTCAAGGAAAGTACATGTCCTGTTTTTTGGGTAGAGAGAAATTATGTCTCATTTTCTAGGTAATCTGTATTGCTAGTGAACGCCAGTGGTGGTAAGAGTACAGAAACATCATGCTTAAGTAAAAGTACCATTACTTGCCGGAAAAATGTAGTGCGATTAGAGTAAAAGTATCTGTTGTTGAGTACAAAAGTAGCCCTTCTAAAATAACTCAAGAGTAGTGAGTATTACACTGTAAAATGACTCCACGTTATAGCGCAAATGCCTTGTTGATGCCAGAGGTCAGAGGAGAATGGCCAGACTGGTTCCAGCTGATAGAAAGGCAACAGTAACTCAAATAAGCACTCGTTACAACCGAGGTCTGCAGAAGAGCATCTCTGAACACACAACACATCCAACCTTGAGGCGGATGGGCTACAGCAGCAGAAGACCACACCGGGTGCCGCTCCTGTCAGCTAAGAACAGGAAACTGAGGCTACAATTCACACAGGCTCACCAAAACTGGACAATAGAAGATTGGAGAAACGTTGCCTGGTCTGATGAGTCTCCATTTCTGCTGCCACATTCGGATGCTCGGCTCACAATTTGGCCTCAACAACATGAAAGCATGGATCCATCCTGCCTTGTATCAGCGGTTCAGGCTGCTGGTGGTGGTGTAATGGTGTGGGGGAGATTTTCTTGGCACACTTTGGGTCTATTAGTACCAATTGAGCATAGTGTCAACGCCACAGCCTACCTGAGTATTGTTGCTGACCATGTCCATCCCTTTATGAGCACAGTGTCTCCATCTTCTGATGGCTACTTCCAGCAGGATAACGCACCATGTCATAAAGCACCAATCATCTCAGACTGGTTTCTTGAACATGACAATGAGTTCACTGTATTCAAATGGCCTCCACAGTCCCCAGAGCTCAATCCAATAGAGCACCTTTGGGATATGGTGGAACGGGAGATTGGAATCATGGATGTGCAGCCGACAAATCTGCAGCAACTGTGTGATGCTATCATGTCAATATGGAGCAAAATCTCGGAGGAATATTTCCAGTACCTTGTTGAATCTCTGCCATGAAGGATTAGGGAGCTCTGAAGGCAAATGGGGTACAACCTGGTACTAGTAAGGTGTACCTAATACAGAGGCCTGTGAGTGTTTATCATTAATATGTACAAAGAGCAACTCCCTGATCTTGTGTTTGGTAAATAATAATAATAATAGTAGTGATTGTTGTCACTGAGTGTTCATGCATCAGATGTAACAGATAAGAGTTTGCGAGAATATTCTTAATAATCACACATTGCCAGTCTGCCCACAAACAAAACGAAGCAATACTCATTTCAGAGATCTGATGGTAATGTTGTCAAGAAATATTATGGCAGCAGACTAAGTGGGTTTTCACAAAGTATGATCTAATCAGCATTTCAAATGTTAAAGATTACCTTTTGTTTTATTAAAGTAATATTTCCACACACATCTTTGTACTCAATAGAAACTGTGCAACCATTTTTTGTGCTAAAACCAGTGCCAATAACCCATTTGTTGGCAAATTAACTATCAAGTGCATAATTTATCATGTTAGGACAGTACAGTGCTGCGGGACTATTGATTCTAAGGAGCAAGCTGGTTTAATTCTTTGCGTACGGCATGTAGGAGCATTATGAGTAATTGGAGTGCAGCTCCAGCCGGTCAGGAGGGCACAGAGGACTCACGGCGGAGTTTAAGATGAATTATTGCTGTAAAGAGAATCAAACACATTGGGGGAAATCTGCTCTGACAACACCAGGGACAGATGATGCGCTCTTTGAGCTGAAAAGTGCCTTAAAAGGTGTTCAGTGACACAAAACAAACATCCCAACGCTCACAGAAGGTCTTATTAATAAAAAAGGTTCACCTACAGGCATAGCCAGGACAAAACATTACGCTTTCTCACTTAAAATAATAGTTATAAATGAAAAATAAATGGAAATAAAAAGTAAACTCACTCAAAATTATAGTTATAAATGCAAAATAAATATAAATAAAAAGTAAACTCACTCAAAATTATAGTTATAAATGCAAAATAAATGGAAATAAAAATTTTACTCACCCAAAATAATAGTTATAAATGCAAAATAAATAGAAAAAATAAATAAATCAGCCAAAATAATAGTTATAGATATGTATATATATATATATATATATGATAAATAAATAAAATACATTAAATATATTGGCTAATTTCTGTTTTAAAGCAACATAAACAAACAAACGTAAACAAATAAATACATTTATAATATATAATGAATTAGATATTACATAAGCATCAGTTTAATTACTACTACTTTATAAATATTAGGTTGATAAATATTTCCACATTACTTAGTATGAATAATGTCTGTGTTAAAACAACAATACAGAAAAAGAAATATAATGATAAATGAATGAAAACTACAGTAAAACATTCACATTTCAGTCTACTGCTGTGGTAAATAGTTCATTAAAACAACAAAAAAGCAGGTCAAAGAGTTGACAAGGTTATATTTCATGGTGTTTACAACCACTTCAACAAACACACCGATGTCTGCTTTGTGATTTGACACATGAAACGGCCATGGAAATTGTACAAATGAAATATTCCTTTTCATTGTCGCCCAGAGAAATGATTTTAATACCACGGAGGGCCGTCTGAGCAGAAATAATCATGATAAAAAAGCAGTAAAATAACAAATGCGCCATATATTCGCTTTGAAGAGTAAAAAATGAAACGCTGCGAATGTGGAAGGGCAGAAAAAGGTTAAGCGGAGACATTTTAATCAATCCAATCACTGCAAAGTGGCAAGTAATTATGCTAATTGCTAAGTATCATGTTATTTACAACAATATCACCTAATTATTAGCGCACTCCCAGAGAGGGTTTGACCCACATAGATCCACTGAACATTTATAGGCATTATTTAATTTCTCCTACAGTTTTCTGTAGGTGATCGGTTGCACTGTGTCAGAGTTTTAAGTTAATTAGATTTCTTGCTATTAGAACTGATCTGTCATCTGTCTTCACTTCCCCAGCGAATGTCTATAAGCCTGTAAACCACTGCATATAAAACAAGAGTTGACTACTTTGAATGGAAATGCATTGCAGTCGCACATATATCTTTCTTAGACGATTCGTTTTGCTTCATAAACACGACTGAATCACATGTCTGATGGAGAAAAGGTGAAAAAACTAATCCATATTACAATCCAGAATCAACCAGCAGAAACAACGTAAACAAATTCCCAATCATTTCCATGTAAATGTGCTCCTACGCAAAGAATTGTATAATATTAGTGTCATATATTATTTATTCTTTCTCTTTTTTTGCTATCGTAAAACTTTTCTGCCTTAGCAACAACCTACAGATCAATACCATGATAATGACTTACAAACACCCTGCTAATGCCCTAGAAACTCTTACACACACACACACACACACACACACACACACACACACACACACACACACACACACCACACACACACACACACACACTCACACACACACACACACACACACACAGTTGCCATAGATACACAACAACAATAGTAATTGATGGCGATTCTACAGTTGCTATGGTAACAACAACTATAGTGACTGATCTGTTGTGGTGATTCTACAGTTTCTATGGTAACACAACAACTATAGTAATCGATCTGTTGTGGCGATTCTACAGTTGCTATAGTAACACAACAACAATAGTAATTGATGGTGATTCTACAGTTGCTATGGTAACAACAACTATAGTAATCGATCTGTTGTGGCGGTCCTACAGTTGCTATGGTAACCCAACAACTATAGTAATCGATCTGTTGTGGCGATTCGACAGTTGCTATGGTAACCCAACAACTATAGTAACTGATCTGTTGTGGCAATTCTATAGTTGCTATGGTAACCCAACAACTATAGTAACTGATATGTTATGTGAATCTATTGTTGGCATGGTAACCCAACAACTATAGTAACTGATGGTGATTCTACAGTTGCTATGGTAACATCAACTATAGTAATCGATCTGTTGTGGCAATCCTACAGTTGCTATGGTAACCCAACAACTATAGTAATCGATCTGTTGTGGCGATTCTACAGTTGCTATGGTAACCCAACAACTATAGTAACTGATCTGTTGTGGCAATTCTATAGTTGCTATGGTAACCCAACAACTATAGTAACTGATATGTTATGTGAATCTATTGTTGGCATGGTAACCCAACAACTATAGTAACTGATCTGTTGTGGCAATTCTATAGTTGCTATGGTAACACAACAACTATAGTAATCGATCTGCTGTGGCGATTCTACAGTTGCTATGGTAACCCAACAACTATAGTAACTGATCTGTTGTGGCAATTTTATAGTTGCTATGGTAACCCAACAACTATAGTAACTGATATGTTATGTGAATCTATTGTTGGCATGGTAACCCAACAACTATAGGAACTGATCTGTTGTGGCAATTCTATAGTTGCTATGGTAACCCAACAACTATAGTAACTGATATGTTATGTGAATCTATTGTTGGCATGGTAACCCAACAACTATAGTAACTGATCTGTTGTGGCGATTCTACAGTTGCTATGGTAACACAAAAACTATAGTACTATAAACAAACTATACTCCAATATATCAGATTACTGTAGTAAATACTAAAGTATACTACAGTATTTATTACAGTTCACTTGTTCACTATCAACAGAGTTGTAAATACTATATTATATACACAGTATAATACACTTTATTATATTATGGATACTATAATATTTATATTACAGTGTAAATACTATAAAATACTATAGTATTTATTATAAATTACTACACCAGTGACCATTGAGAACAGTGTAGCAAACATATAAAAAATAATCACCTAGTAAATGTCTAATTATCCAATTATAATCAGCTTAAAATGCTTCAGAATCCAGAGTTCAATGTCAAAAGTAGAGGCACTGTAAAAGACTTCTCTTTTTTAAATATACAGCCTGTGTTATTTTAATGTTAGGCTTCACAAGAAACGAATGAGACTTCATGGGACGGTGTTGGAGAAGGAACATGTTGTGCACTGTGGTGATCCTCAAGGATCCGTCCCCGGCCCTCTGTTCTTTCAGCATGTACTTTTTGCATTCTCAATTCTTCCCAGGAGTGAAAATGTCAAAGTCACAAGAACACAGCCGTCTATGAAGGATTTTCTTTCTTTTTTCAGGACTGAACAGAGGGCTGCTTTTCATGGTGTGATACTTGTTCTTTGCTCTTTTTTTACAGCTGGTCAAAATGACATCCGTTCAATTTACTCTAATGTTCTCCTTTATCGAGCCTTCTCTAATACAGTATAGAGTCAGGTAGGGGTTTCATTAGATGCATTTAAGGGAGAATTCCATATTCAGAAAGTTTTTATATTTCTTGTTCAGTTTACTCTAGTACATTTTTAAGTGTTTCTAACTTTTACTTCATTGCGTTTTAAGTCATGATGATGTACTTTTTGCTTCAGGTGAACACAGTGGTCCTCCTTATTTTAGAGATATAATATTTGTTCTTATTTTCTGTATCTGTAGCTTCTATTTCTAAGACATTTTTATCAAATGTGTTTTTATATCTTACTATAATCCATAATTTAGTTTCTTATTGATATTATTTTTTTTTTCAGAGTGTATAGCGAGTTGCACACCAGATGCGGCACACCAGAAAGTATCGCACACCAGACGCACACATCCCAATGTTAAGTTTTAATGAAAGTATTCAGATGGCGCGGCAGAAATATGAAAAGTGTCCTGAGTCTTGGCTGGGCGCTGCAGACAGCCGTCGACTTGCGGCGCCGGTGTGTGTACCCTGATAGAAACCTATATTTAGAATTCCGAAATGCATGGTTCCGAAATGCATGGATCGATTCAAATGATCCAGTCAGAGTGAGTCTCCATTTAGCGATTAACTGATCCAAATAATCTGGCCAGAGTGAGTCTCCAGTTAACGATTCACTGATTCAAACGATGCAGTCAGAGTGAATCTCCAGTTAACGAATCACTGATTTAAATGATCCAGTCAGAGTGAATTTCCAGTTAATGATTCACTGATTCAAATGATCCAGTCAGAGTAAATCTCCAGTTAAAGATTCACTGACTCAAAGGATCCAGTCAGAGTGAGTCTCTGTTTAGCGATTCACTGATCCAAATAATCTGTCCAGAGTGAGTCTCCAGTTAATGATTCACTGATTTGAATAATCCAATTAGAGTGATTTTCCACTTAGCAATTAATTAATTTAAATGATTCAATCTAAGCGAGTCTCTTGTTTATGTTTCAGACTTAACTGATCAAAATAATAGAGAGTCTACAGTTAGCGACTCACTGATTCAAACGATCCAGTCAGAGCAATCTTCTGTTAAGGACTCAATGATTCAAATGATTCAATCAGACTGAGTCTACCATTAATGATTGACTGTTTCAAATGATCCATTTATTGTGAGTCTCCAGTTAACGATTCACTGATTCTAATGATCCAATTAGAGTGAGTCTTAAGTTAACAATTCACTGATTCAAATGATCCAATTAGAGTGTCAAGTTAACGATTCACTGATTCAAATGATCCAATTAGAATGAGTCTCAAGTTAACGATTCACTGATTCAAATGATCCAACTAGTGTGAGCCTCCAGTTATCGATTTACTGATTCAAATGATCCAATCAGAGTGAGTCTCCAGTAACGATTCACTGATTCAAATGATCAGTAAGAGTGAGTCTCTAGTTAAAGATTCACTGATTTGAATAATCCAATTAAAGTGATTCTCTACTTAACGATTAATTCATTCAAATGATTCAATCTGAGTGAGTCTCCAGTTGTATTTCAGATTTAAATGATGAAATGGGTAAAAAAGTTATGATTGTGTCAAAAATATACATATATAATGTCATGTTATGACTATTTTACAAAGCAATATTTGTTTGAGCCCCAGAATGCAAAACAACTACACAGATTCTGAAAGCATTAAACAAGTTTTTCAGTATATTTTACAGTGCATGAGCAAATATGATCACGCAGAGCGACTAATAATGAAACGCAGCCTGCACCCAGTGCAGAAAACTGACTTCAGGGAAACACATGCAATAGGAATTTGATATTAATGGATTGAAGAGTTCATCCCAGTCTCCTCAGGGGACAGTATTGGACATTATGATGAGGAATAAGCTCTCATCTGGTTGGGGAGCGTCTCAATCCCACCAGAGTTTGTTGTTTTTCTCTTTGCTTCAACTCTTAATTATTTATTTTTTTAATGTGGTCTTTAGCAGCATGATTACAATTGGCAAATGCTTTAAAAACCTGAAAATACAATACACATTTATTTATTGTGTTTAGAATGTTTATTTATTTATTTATATATGATTTCTAAATTTACTTTGCCTTGCATTTATTGCAGACGATACAGACACAAAATATTTGATGTTTTGTCTGGTCAATCAAGGATCTTCATTCATCTATAAGCCAGATCAGCACATGAGCTCAGGACTACTGCAGCAAACCTTTATCAAGTATCAAAATGCGGAGTTACATCCACAAATGCCAGCGAAAACTGTTCTGTGTCAAAAGGAAGCCCTATGTTAACAGTGTCCAGAGGTGCCGTCCACAGTGGAAATGTGTACTGTGCTCTGATGAATCAGTATTTCAGGTGTCCTTTGGGAGAAATTGACAGCATGTGCACAAGACCAAAGAAGAAAAGGATCATCCAAACTGTTACCAGCAAAAGCCAGGGTCAGTCATGGTCTGGGGTTGTGTCAGTGCCCTTGGCACAGGTAACCTGCTCTTCTGTGATGCTCCATTAATGCTAAACAGTACACAGAGATTTTGGAGCACAATATGCTGTCTTCTTTTCCAGGGACACCCATGCACATTTCAACAAGACAATGCAAAACCACATTCTGCACACATTACAAAAAATGATACAGGTACTGGACTGGCCTGCCTGCAGTCCCGACCTGTCTCCAATAGAGAATGTGAGGTGCTTTGTAAAGTGCAAAAATGCAATAATGAAGACCCCGTACTGTTGCCCACCTTAAGACCTGTTTGCAGGAAGAATGGGGCAAAATTAGACCTGAAACACTTCATCACTCGCTGTCTTCAGTCCTTAAACATCTTTAAGTGTGAAAAGGAACGGCAGCATTACAAAGTGGTAAAATGCTTTACTGCTCCAACTTTTTTCATGTGTTGCAAGAACCAAAATTGCAATAAGTGTTTATTTTAAAAATAAAACACATTAAATAATGTTTGTTGTGTTATATATATAATGGTGTTTTTCTCATTGCTTCAACTCTATCCATTCCTGTCCATCCATCATTGTAATTATGCATCAATCTGGCTAATTTTTCAGTATCATTAACCTTGCAATCTCCTTCTCAGCGCAGCGCCATCTGCTAATTCCTTCAAAGTGTGCAGGAATCTGGATTTCTCCCTCGAGACGCTTCTGGAGGGCATAAAACACTGGATCAGTTAATGAACTATCGCTATCTAGTACATGGAAACGGATTAGCTGCTAACGCTAGCGGTCGGCCATTAGTCACTTAGCGAAGCGTCAGAAAGCTAACATCATATTAAGCCTTCAGAGGAAGCTCTTGGCACGTTTTCCCTGTTCAATCACAGTCTCAACACAACTTCTTTAATTCTGTAGAGGCTCAGTGACTTCAGATAATGTGCTCTCGTTATTCCTGCAAAGTTTAGACTCATTTCTGTGCTAATTGCAATTACAACTAAGCGTTTAATGGATATAATACGCAGGTGGGATTATGCTATCATTGAACATGAGGAGACAATAGAGACGTCTGAAAAACAGAAGCATGTGAGGGTGTGTAATTAACTAACAAATAAAAAATAAAAGTAATAATAACAATAAAATCTAATAATAATATTATTAATAATAATAATATTAATAATAATAATAATATCAATAATAACAATGATAATAATAATATTAATAATAATATAATAAAATTATTATTATTATTATTATTAATAATAATAATAATAATAATAATAATAATAATAATAATAATAATAATAATAATAATAATAATAATAATAATAATAATAATAATTCTATTTACTATGTAATTGTAATGTGTGTATTTATATAGCACATTTATCATGTATGGCCATACACCCAGTGCTTTACTATGAGGTGGGACTACTACTAATAATAGTTAAATAATCAAATAAACAACAATAAATAATACTACAACTAATAATAAAAACAATAAATAAAACAAAACATAACAACAACAACAAGTAATACTGCAACTAAAAATCCTAAAGTAAATACTACCACTAATAAAAAACTAAATAAACAAATACTATTAATAAAATAGCAATAATCAAATAAACAACAAACATAAAAATACTTCAACTAAGAAACTAATTCAATAATACTATTAATGAAAAATAATAACTGATCAAATAAAATAAATAATAATATACTACTACAACAACTAATAATAATAGTAGTAGTCGTATTAGCAATCAAATAAACAACAGCACAAGTAATACCTCAACTAATAATAAAAACAATAAATAAAAATATAGTATAATAACAACATTAGTAGTAATAATAAAATAAACAACAACAACAAACAATGCTAAAACTGAAATGCAAATAATTCAATACTTCCACTACTAAAAAAATAAATCATTATAAATTCTATCAATAAACATCAATAATAAATAATACTACAACTAAAAAACACTTAATTATAACTACTGAAACAATATTCAAACTAAATTAAAACTAATAAAATAGTAACAAATTAATTATTATTAATATTAGCAGTATTAATATAATAAAAATAATATTAACAATAATAATCAGCAATAACTTAGAACTATTAAAAAATTTAATTAAAATTACAATTAAAAATAAATAAAACTAATAAAATTATAATAAAATTATTATTAATAATATCAATATTATTATTATTACTATTTTATAAATTTATAAATTTATTTTACAGACATATATATATTTATTTTATTTTTAATTGGATTGGCTTTTATTTCTGAAATAATAAAGTGTTGTCTGTCCTTGTGCTGTTTTGTGTGACTCTCCGCTGATAGACACATTTTCAGATCAGGTTTTTCACATGTGTGTCTGTACGTGTTCTGCAAACGCAATCAGACTTCAGGCTGTGTACTCAGAATGTTGCGGTGGAGGACGAATGTTTCCCTCTGGATGTAAACACACACACACACACACACACACACACACACACACACACAGATTTTACTTCACATGTGAAGTGACTGATGATGAATGCGGATGCCTGTGCAGATCTCATGCTTATCAGAATAAGTCTAAGTCAAAAGCATACTCTCATATTTACAATCATTAGTCAAGCACTTGAGAACGTGCAGCGTCCTCTTTATACAGGGCAAATGTTTGACATGTTTGTACATATAATTATAAGAACACAGCTGAAGTCTGAATTATTAACTCTCCTGTTAAATTTTATTTAATTTATTAATTTATATTTAATTTATTATTTTATTAATTATTTCCTTTTATTATCCATATCCATTCATTCATTTATTCATTTATTCAATTTCCTTCGTCTTACTCCCTTATTCATAAGGGGTCACCACAGCAGAATGAACCACCAACTATTCCAGCATATGTTTTACGCAGCGGATGCCCTTTCAGTTGCAACCCAGTACTGGGAAACACCCAAACACACTCCTTCTCTCACACACACACTACAGACATTTTTAGCTTACCCAATTCCCCTATAGCGCATGTGTTTGGACTGTGGGTGAAACCGGAGAACCCGGAGGAAACCCACGCCAACGCGGGAAGAACATGCAAACTCCACACAGAAATGCCAACTGATCCAGCCAGGACTCGAACCAGCGACCTTCTTGCTGTGAGGCCACAGTGCTACCCACTGAGCCACCGTGCCGCCAAGTAAACATATTTCCCTTTTACATTTTAATGCTTTGGTATCGCTGACGGTCTTTGATCAAAGTCGATTTCATAATACGGAGCAGCATGAACATTCTGCAAAACATCTCTTGTCATGTTCCACAGAATTTGAATAAAAAATGGTAACAATAAGGCTGTATTAATTAATGTTAATTAATGCATTTACTAACATGAACACACGATGAACAATCCATTATTCATGTTTGTTAATGTTAGTCAATGAAAATAAAATCATTCAGTGTTAGTTCATGCTAACTCAGGGTGCATTAACTAATGTTAACAAGTGTTACAAACTTTCATTTTAGCATGAACGTTTCCTTTAAAAGCCTGTTTCAGAAGTGTTCCACACCAGACTTTCTTTCCCATTACATCAAGTACACACAAGACAAATCACAGCTCCAATTCATTATTCCCATCCGTGCCTTTAGAGTCGGACAGGTGAGCTGTATTTATGCAAAGCAGCGCATTGTTTACCTGCACATTTACATGCGTTTCACCGTGGGAGCTGCTCTCTCCTCATCCGGACTCTTGTGGATCTGATAAATGAACGGGAAAAGCTCACATTACTCACCTGATTCAGTCCCACAGCTCTGCCAACATTAATCCAGCTTCACACTCAGCTCTTATATATATACTTATGCAAAACAGCAAGCCTCATGGCACAGGAAAAAATGAGCCGAGCCCAGAAAAAAATTCTAAAGCAGGCCAGAAAAATACACACACACACACCAAGATTATTACATTTGTGCATTTAATTATATTAGTTTTTATTTCAATGCTACACTGTTAGACATTTTACTGTGTTTAAAATGCCAGTAATTTACAGCATCTGCCCCTTTACAATGACTATATATACCTGTAAATGTGTATTATAGTAGCAGGGCCCTAGTGCGATTAAATTTTACAGTAGAATAGCCTTACAGCAGCTTCTTTGTGTGGTAAAATGCACTTTATCCCATTTTAATATTACAGTATGGCGGCTTTTCTGGTGTTATCAGTTTGCCCAGTGGCTTGCCATGTACGCAGATGGACTTGGCATGTGCATGGAGAGGAGTTGAGCGTGATGAGTTGAGTCGGTTTCAGAAACCAAGTTAAATAAACGCAATAAAATAAATAAATAAATAAACAACATGTGGTGAAATCACGCTGCCATGACTACTTTTCGTTTTCTAGGTTGCCTTTGAAAACACTATCGGTTGGGTTTAGGGAAGGGGAAGGGTGGGTCAGTCTATCAGTCAGTCGACAGTAAGCTGGCCTTTGGTGCATTTCCTGAACAAAGACATAATTGATGGATGAACTATCATAGTATGATGCATCGTTTGAGAAAAGAATGATGTAGTGACGAGAGTTTCCCAAAACTGTAGCTGCTTTGTTGCAGATCCATTGTTTGAACCACATTAGTTATAACGTAAAACGTCTAAATGTCATAGAGTAACTACTTCTTAAGGGAAAAAACACAATATATAGTGCAAATTATAGTGTGCACACGCATGTAAAATAAAAAAATCCAATTTTAGTTTTGGTAAAAACATGCACTCGTTTTCCATTAATAATTAATTGCAATATATGTAAACGGCACACATAGGGGCTGTGTTTTCTTCACAAATATTATTGAGCATATTCCATATTCTACTCTGAAACCACTTAGCTAACATGCATTCTAATCTTATCTATATATATCTCATGTAAATCGTTAATGGTTGTAATTTACAGTAGGCTATTTATTTAGAAATTAAAAGAATGCTACTTAATAAAAAAAAATTATTATTAAGTCTACTTTTACAACTTGACATTAACCACTGCAGAAATGTTCTGACCAACAGGCCCATGTCATATACAGTACAGATATATTTCTTAATAAATAACCTACTATAGATTAAAACCATTAACGTAGGCTATATATTTTTGTTTTCAAAAATGTAACGTAAACTCTGCTTTTAAATAACAGGTCACCTATAGATATTGTCATGAGCCATGGCTGCGTTCAAAACGGCATAAATGTTTTCAAAGTGCACTGCGAAGGGAACGCAATCGTAGACATGAAGATCGCTAAAACTGAGCTGTAAAAATACTCTGAAAGCAAATTACACGCAAGATAGATGACTTCAGTGGTTTTTAAAATCATTCCAAGTTTAAATGTTGGAACGTTTGAAATGAATAGGGCATAGGGGGGATAACTGGGAATAGAACCAGGAACTATGCTTCTAACTACAGCTCTAGAGGTGTAGTTGCAAGTGTACAAGTTTGCGACGCAGTTTGCAAATGTTCGTTAGAGTGATGGATTTGGGAAACGCCAAATTAACGAACTACGTTTGTAACGACCAAACTTACAACCTTAGTTGGCTAACAATGGTTAGCGGAAACGCACCCCTGGTCAGCTGAAGTGTATATTGCGCCCTCTGGTGGATTTATGCAAGAAGAGGACGTGTGAGAGAAATTTGAGATCATCAAAAAGCATACACAGTGCCCTCTGGTGGATTTCCAAAACCAAAAACTAAGAGCAGACGTAGCTCCGGTTACGTATTTCACTATCCCCAGTAGCCCTGGGTGCATATCCATAATGAGCTTGGTTTATTTTTAAGGTAAGTGGTTGTAAACAATTTATTTGGGCTGAATTTAAACACAAATTAAGTTGAGCATTACTACATTTAATTTGATTGTTTAAATTCAGCCTGTATAAACTGTTATTGAAATGTGTGGTTTTTCACTTTATTGTGGATATGCTATTTTATTTCAGTTAACTACATGTTTTTTCACCAATAGTCTTAGTCTTCGTTTACCAAAATATCCCCACACTTGCTGCAGTCGCACACTTGACTAGACTGACAATTTGATGATATAGACGTGCAATTGAAGCAATAAAGGTCTCCATTCAGTGCCATTGCATTGTTCTATTGTATTCACACAATGATAGCGGAGCTCAATAACCGTTATTTAGCAGACAGTTATGAGAGAGAAAGACTAACCCTGCATAATGCATTATAGTGAACGGGTCAGGAAAGCCAGCCACCGTTTCTGCTCGCTTCTGAAATATTATTATACAAGAGGCTATGGCATATTTACCAATAATAGGACTTCAAATGCTGGAAAAACGCTTCATGCATTATATTTCTCTCCCCTGCCCCAATTGCTTGGCATTTAAAGCAAGTATTTGGAGTGTTTCATTGTTTGTCCTCATGGTAAATGCACACAGACTCTCTAAAAAGGTCACGATGCACAAAAATAAGCGACTTCAGAGCTTGATTTCTCAGCAAACTCCCCACAGAGATGTAAGACGGCACGTCAGACACTGAAGAATGAATCATTTAAGACTATTATTATGAATCTGCCATGCATAAGGTTGCAGGATCTGAGCTGAGATTGGCATCGGTTCACGTTGCTTTCAGAAGCACAAAAGCGGTAAAGAAATCGATACGGGCTTGTGTTTGCTGGTAATGACGCTTCAGCAACTCGACTGGACGCTGCTTTTTGTGTGTCTCTGAGCTGAAGATGCTGACAGAAACGCTGAGTCAGGAACGGGACTGTAAAAGGAATCCGATGGTACGTTCTGGAAAGACTCTGGGAAATCTCTGTCAGTCAGGTTTGATTCAATTCACTTACAAGCAAACAATCAGCGGATGCTAATCTGAATGGAGTGTTTGTGAAAGGATGTTTGTGTAGTCAATAAGTGCGTGCGTGTGTGTGTGTGTGTGTGTAATGAATGGGAGAGTACAACAAATCATTTTTTTACAATCCTATTTGCTGAAATAATAAGAGAAAAACTCCAGTATGGTGTTATCAAGACTTTCAGAAAAAGGAAAACAATAGTGTGAGACTGATAACGGCAGCCTGAAGAGAGAATAAAGTTAAATATACTCTCAGCCCCATAGACGCTGCATTAAATACACCTCAGATAAGCGGTAATATAATTATATTTTTATAATTTGATGCAAAGATGATATAATACATTCATAAATGCATATAAATGTTTTTTTTTTATCTAAATATTAAAAACTTTAAAGGATTTAAGGTTATGATGACTGTTAAATGCATCATAAGTCTTGTGAAAAGGGTCCATTTGCAAAAATATACCCCTGCAATTTAAGACATAACATGTCACATGTTCTCTTTCTTTCTTATCTATCTATCTATCTATCTATCTATCTATCTATCTATCTATCTATCTATCTATCTATCTATCTATCTATCTATCTATCTATCTATCTATTTTTCTACCTACCTACCTACCTACCTATCCATCCATCCATCCATCCATCCATCCATCCATCCATCCATCCATCTGTAAGTTTTATATCTACAATGTTTTCATGATGAATCTTCATGCCTCCTTCACAGAAATTGTAATCACATTCCAGTCATTTTCCGTCAGCTTAGTCCCTTTATTCATCAAGGGTGGCCACAGCAGAATTAACTATTCCAGCATATGTTTTACACAGCGGATGCCCTTCCAACCGCAACCCAGTACTGGGAAACATCCATACACACTCATTCACACACACACTCATACACTACGGCCAGTTTAGTTGATCAGTTCCCCTATAGCGCATGTGTTTGGACTGTGGGGGAAACCGGAGCACCCGGAGGAAACCCACACCAACACAGGGAGAACATGCAAACTCCACACAGAAACACCAACTGGGACTCGAACCTTCTTGCTGTTAGGTGCTAACCACTGAGACAGTGTCGCCCCACATAGATAGTCTCATAAACAGGGGATTAATGTAATATGCCATTTATTTCCGAGGCATCGATATCTCATGAATAGCATTACGTTTCGCTTTTGAATGCCTGAAGACTTTTTCTTTTTGTTTTGACAGATTTTGAACCAACTCTACTTATCCAGTTATCCAAATACAACTAAATTGTCATCTTTATTCAATTAAATAAAACCCCTAATTATGGTGCATCAGTGAAAAAAATCTATCATTTTTACATCAAACTCTTGAAATCAATGCACATAAGAGGGACTTACTTAAAAGTGACATAATTCAAATTAATTTGCATTTCAAGGGCACCTATTATGCAAAAATCACGTTTAAATGGTGTTTAAAAACAGTTGTGTGTCAGCAGTGTGTGAATATATCCATGATTATTATGTGTTAATTGTATTTGCTATATTCAGACTTGATCAATACAGTCTGCAGAAACACTTTGATTGACATTCTCTCTTTGTACGTGTCATCAGAGGGGGAAAGCCCCGCCCACTAGTGCCCATCTCTCCCTCATTAGCATATGACGTTAGACTTATTTATGAATCTGCCACTACGCTGATGCACATGCATTTGTAGCTCCGCCCTCTCCTGAATAGAGCACCATCTCATTTGCATTTAAAGCGACAGTCACCAAAACACCACAGTTAGGATCAAAGCCTGAAAGGATCAGTTTCAGAGAGGTAGAGAGCATTATCTGTGTGCTGTTTTGAGCTGAAACTGAAACACAGACACTAGACAGATCAGAGACTCATTTTACATCTTGTATAAAGGGGCAGAATAGGTCGCCTTAAAGCACACGTTCAGTTCATTTCCATCATTCTTGGTCTGACAGCTTCTGGAACGGAGCCATTGATTTGTCCGTGTGTCAAGCACCTAAACCATCTCCAGCACTAAAAGCCATCATTATTATGTGCTCCAGCACCTTTACTTTTACAATATGTTTTGGGAAATTAGGCACCTCAGGGTTTAGAGAGAGAGAGAGAGAGAGAAATGAAGCCATTCCAGACTCATTTTTTGTTCTAAGGGATTGCGAGCAGAAGTACCGCATTGCAGAGAGGATTGAAGAGAGACAGAGCCAGCGGATCTACAGGGAACTCCAGCTCTCCTAATGTGGACATAATTATATTTGGCATGGCCATGCTTGCTGCTATTAATGTTCTGCCTGCCTGCATGCGTGTGTGTGTGTGTGTGGCTCCTCATTACGATCGCAGCACCCTTGACAGTTTCATTAAAGGTGTAGATTTGTCCTGTCAACTGGAATAAAGTATTTATAAACAAAGCCCTGTTGTTGTCCAGACTCTTCCATTAGTGTGCTCAAATCAATGGGCCCTAAGAGAGAGCGCCTCCGTCCCACTTTATCTGATGCGCTGATTGGGGGGCCGGCTGTGTGTCTGTGTGTGTGTGAGGGTCCTTTCTAATTTCAGGAACATATCTGTCTTTGTAATAGTTAAGTGTGATATCGATCCACCTTCGCACATCGTTCCTGACACCTGGAATGAGCTAAAAGATCTCCGCGAGGGGGATTTTCTTTCTCTTTTTTTCATGTGTCGGCGAGACCATCTTTAAGAGCTGCCTTTCACTGTCACTGACAGCCCATTTGAAGACACTTCCAGCCTCTTCTAAGTGGATGCAAAAAGGCACAAATCATCGGAGGAAAAGATTTCTGACAGTTTCCTGGAAGACACTTTTATTCTGGCCTCTTCACTGTGCAACTTTTGAGCAGATCCTCCCGCAATTACTGAGAACAGAGAAAACACCTCATGCTGAGCCTGAATTCATTTAGAGAAGAGCACAATTTCTGCTCTCATAAATGCAGAAGTGATCTGAACTGCGCAAACACTCCTTGAGCATTCACAGTCATCATGTCAGGGTTATTACAGGGAACAAAAAGTGAACATTTACTCAGCCAAACCTTTAGAAGGCTTTGTCATTTGTGATCTTGCTTTTTTTGGATTGCCTGGCTGTGTGTAGCTTAAGCTTAGCTTGTCTTGCTCTGCTTGAAATTGTTACTTTAATTATCAGTCATCACGATCAAACTCTATCAAATTAATTAATAGCTCCTTACAGGTAACCCTTGGTATCAAGATGTGTATGCTCTAAAGGGGACCTATTATGTTCCTTTTTACAAGATTTAATATGCATCTGTGCTGTCTCTTGTAGTGTTCAGTTGAAAATAGCACACAGATAATGTTCTCCAGCTCTCTGAAACTGCCCCTTTCAGGCTTTGATCCTAATTGTGGTGTTTTGGTGACTGTCGCTTTAAATGCAAATGAGATTGTGCTCTTTTCTGAAGAGGGCGGAGCTACAGACGCCTGTGCGTCTGCATAGTGACAGATTTAAAACAGCAGTATGTGTGTTTGTCAGGTGTGCTTCAGTGTGAGTGTGTGCTTCAGTCTTCTGTCAGTCTATGTCGCTCCTGTTCATCTAAAACTCCACATCTATAATCCTCTTAGTCTATGCTGACATTATCTTCAGCAGCTCAAACACTCTAATGGCTAATGGACAGACGGCTGCTTCTCACTCAGGGCTGCTGTTTATGCTAATGAGATGGAGAGATGATGGGCACTAGTGGGCGGGGCTTTCCCCCTCTGATGACACGTACAAAGGGAGAATGTCAATCAAAGTGTTTCTGCATCAAGTCTGATTAGAACAAACACAATTCATCTTTTTAACCATTTGAAACTGGAGATATTCACACACACTCTCACCACAAAGACATTTATAAACGTGATTTTTGCATATTAGGTGGCCTTTAATTCAGATTGAGCTCAGTTGGATCAATGAAGGTGTTTTAGCCTGATCTCACGAGGAAATGTCACTATTTTACATGTCGTTAGGAAAGTGGCTAATTCGTATGAATTTTATTCATATGAAAAAGTACAATTTTTAAAAAGAATCTTAAACCACAACCCTAAACTAACTGAGTAAATCATACTAAAGAGTAAAATAATAATAAAAAAAACTATTTTTGAAAAATAAAGCAATTTTTTGTTGTTGTTGAATGTTTGTGTCAAAATATGCTTATTTATTGCTAGATAATTGATTATATTTATTTTACTTCATCAAAATATGACTGCAGTCAGTTCAGACCAACCAAAACCTAAAGATGTGAGAACAATGTTTGACACATTGAGTTTATTGTATAGATGCAGACCTTCATTTAGGTATATCGTTGATCAGCATTGAGTTGAATTTATTGATTTGTAATAAAAATGCTTTGAAATTTAGTATTTCCTATTCATTTCCAAAGGGTTCCCATTTTTGGGGAAAGATTAGGGAGTTTTTTTCAGCTGCTTAACACTGAACCGAAACATCTCTTTTTCATGTGTGTGTGTGAGTGGTGTGTGTGTGTGTGTGTGTGTGTGTGTGTGTGTGTGTGTGTGTGTGTGTGTGTGTGTGTGTGTGTCTGTCTTCGCATTGCAAACCTAGAAAGAGTCAGAGAAAAAGTCTTTTCTGCTCAGATTAAGGAATCTGTTTTTTAAAATCTAAATAAAGTGATTTTCTCCAAAAATGTCCTTAAGGTTAAGCTTGAGGACTAAATACAGAATTTAGCAAACAGTCATTTTTTTTTACAGACAGTTTGACTACTATACACTACATTTTAAAGGTCTATACTGAATTTCATAATATCATACTACAGCTAAACTTGACTAAACACAAATGATCCAATTATTATTTGATTCCACAGAAGAAAATATAATGTAAAAGCTATAAATTAAATATATTAATAGTAACTCTAAGAAAAACAGTGATCAGCAGGTGAACTGCTTAATTACACCAGCAGCTAATCAACAACTGAACTTTAATTGTACTGTATGTATATATATATATATATATATATATATATATATCAGCTTTTAATCATCGAACATTTCTTTTATCTAGCACATTATATTCCACTTCACAGCGCTGCATGAAGCCAAACTAACTTAATGTAATTAACAGCTTATTAATCTGGTCCTGTTCAACAGTTGGCTTCAGTTGAAACACTTTCTTTCTATTTTTATTTTTTTAGTTGATCAATGTGCATCAGAGAAAAATCATAATTCATGGTGGTCCAGATTTGTTCTTAATATACATTCATAACTACAGTACTGTATTTATAATGTTTGACAGTTAGCTATTCTAAATAGCTTAAATGTCACCTTTAAATGTAGTAATGTAAGGGATATTGAAGTTTATATTATTTTGTATATATTATTTCTATTGCATTATGTATTTATAGTGTTTATATTGCATATAATTTAACAACAGTAAACAGTCACTGTATGATTTGTAGTGGGCAGCAATATGCTATTTCAACTATTATTATTATTATTTTTTTTATTATTTATTATTATTATTATTATTATTATTATTATTATTTTGATTATTATTATTATTAGTTATATTATTATTGTTATTGTTATTGTTATTATTATTGTTATTATTATTATTATTATTATTATTATTTTTTTTCATAATAATAGTGCAAATGTTTAATTCTATTTTGATCTAATTTAATATCATGTTCACTTTATCTTATCTTTTTTTGTTTATTTTAGATTTGCTTGATTGATTAATACACCTTTACAACAATAAACACCGTTAAAGCACATAATTAGTTCTTAAAATATTTACTAATTTACTAGTTTACAAAGTATAATTGTAATAAAAAATAAGTAAAAATAAAATAAATATGTAAATATAAAAAATTGGTAAAGATGGCAAGATCTAGTGCTTTCAAATATTAAAATATTTATATTATTATTTGTTTTTGCATTTATATATATATATATATATAGTTATTGATTATTATTTATTTTATTTATCTATTATATATTATTTATTTAATTATATATCTTTAATTATATATATTTGATGCTACTTTTAGATTTATTCACTCATGATTATTACTGTAATCAAATGATATTATTTAAATTTTTCCAATAAAAAAACTAAAGTAATTTATACAGAAAATAATAGTTTTTCACTGAGTATTTGTAGCAGTAGTTTGAAGAGCTCTTTTTTGGTGCATAACACCAATATTTAGTCTTCTGCTTTTCTCAGTAATGTGCTTTTATTACACATATTTCATCACCAAATGCTCTGTTGGCTTGCACTCATCACAACAGGACCACGAATGAAAACGAAGACACATTAAGAGTGCAAATTCACATCAAAGATAATTAAATTAGCTTCAGCCGCTCCGTTTTTCGCCCCTCTATTAGGCACAGGGAAAAAGTCAAAATAAGAAAGCCTATTTACATCCGCTCAGATGATAGCACTGTTTTCATTAGAGTTTCCAGTGTTATCGCCACTTCAGATGAGATCAGTATTCAAATAATAATACCAACATTGAAAGCTGAACCCTTATGAACCCAATCCTGTTGATTACTTTCATTCGTAAGGTCATATTCAAACACTGATATACTGCAGTCTGTGTGTTTGCCTTTAAATCAAGCCAATAAACAAGACGAATGAACTCACGAGTGGATGAACGCTCAATAAACTCTTATTGCACAACATCATAAAGAAAGCCTCTGGCTCCTTTATTACAGTGATTTAGGAGGACTGCATGTCAAATATCGGAGCTCCACCAATAGTAGAAATTCATATATACGCCATATAGAGCTTATATAACTCAAACACACGTCAAATAGGCTCAGTGGCTAGCACTGTGGCCTCACAGCAAGAAGGTTGCTAGTTCGAGTCCCGGCAGGGTCAGTTGGGCATGTTCTCCCCGTGTTGGCATGAGTTTCCTCCTGGTGCTCCGGTTTCCCCCTACAGTCCAAACACATGCGCTATAGGGGAATTGATGAATTAAATTGGCTGTAGTGTATGAGTGTGTATGAGAGAATGAGTGTGTATGGGTGTTTCCCAGTACTGGGTTGCAGCTGGAAGGGCATCTACTGTGAAAAACATAAGCTGGAATAGTTTATTCTGCTGCGGCCACCCTTGATGAATAAAGGGACTCAGCTGAAGGAAATCGAATGAATGAAGACAGCGAATAGATTGTATTGGATATCATACATCCATATTTCTTCCTTAAGACCACACAGTATGAGCTCACAATAAAGACAGACAAATTCCAGGTGGAAAGAGCTTTAAACGTAAGGTGCACATCTAAAGTAAATGTATATTCAAACATCCACAAAAGAAGATAAGATCAGCTCAGATGTATTTTTCAGTGATGTATTTTTGATCCAATCGATTGGCCTTGGTGAGATTTCTTTTTAAAAGCATTAAAGTCTCCACCGACCCCGAGCGTTTAAATGGTAAATATAGACAGAAATCTCCCTCAGAAAAACACAGTACCATATCTGTCAGGCGTCCTACAGCGCGATCTCTATCTATTATATCAGTAATATGAGTTTGCAGAGAAAGTATTGAGTGCATTCGCTCTTTATCTCAAAGGTCAAGGAGAATTTCATATGAGAGCTTCAACATTTGGCAATCAGATCAAATAATGAGTCCAAAAGATGTGAAAACATGGGTAGGAGAAGTTCATGTTTATGGGTCAAACGATCATCTGGGAGCTCAATGCATGCTAACATTATTCATACTTCACACACACTATACAGACCACATACTGCAGAAAATACACACACAATTTTTATTATTTTATATACTTTTTCAACACATTTCTAATAATAATAGTTCTAATAACTGATTATTCAGCTTAAAGTGACATTTAAAGGCTTCACTAGGGTAATTAGGGTAAAGTTAGGGTAATTAGGCAAGTCATTGTATAACAGTGGTTTGTTCTGGAGACAATACAAAACTAATATTGCTGAAGGGGGCTAATAATATTGACCATACAATGGGTTTAAAACTATTAAGAACTGCTTTTATTCTAGCCCAAATAAAACAAATAAGACTTTCTCCAGAAGAACAAATATTAGAGGAAATACTGTGAAAAATTCCTGAATCTGTTCAACATCACTTGGGAAATACTTAAAATAAAATAAATATTGCATGGAAGGGTGAATATTTTTTCACTCAAATCTGTATATTGAAAAACTGGCATTAAAACATCAGGTTATTGATAGCAACAGTGTTTCATAGCTGTTCACAGAGATGACTTGAGTTTTAAACGAATGAAAGAATTATTGAATGAATGAAAACTAAATAAAACCAAACTTTAAAACTAAACTGAATTGCAGTGTCAAAAAAAAAAAAAAAAAAAAAAAAAAAAAATATATATATATATATATATATATATATATATATATATATATATATATATATATATATATATATATATATATATATATATATATATAAATAAATAAATAAATAAATAAATAAATGTAAAGCAATTAAAACCTTGGCCAGCATTACAAAAACAATATACTAACTAACTAACTAACTAACTAACTAAATAAATAAATAAATAAAACTAACAAAACCATTCATGGAACAAACTTAAACTAAACTGAAATGTACAGAAAATGAATATCAAGGAAAAATAATATCAAAATAAAGAAATAAATTAAAAAGAAATGAATGCAAAACAATAATAACTGTTGTCCAAAAATCAATCAATCAATTAATCAATCAATAGATAAAACTAACAAAACCAAACTAAACTAAAATATACAGCAAATTTTAAAACAAAATAAAAAAAATTCTAAATTAACTAACTACATAAATAAATATTGACAAAACCATTTAAGGAACAAACTAGAACTAAACTGAATGTTTAAATGTACAGAAAATAGAAAAAACAGTATCAAAATAAAGAAATAAATTAAATAGAAATAAATGCAAATATTAACTAACTCAAAAAAAATAGTATCAAAATAAAGGAAGAAATAAATAAAAAATTATGCAAATTAATATTAACTTTGGCCGAAATGAATGAATGAATGAATGAATGAATGAATGATTAAATAAATATGAATATATGAATGAATTAATAAAAAATAAACAAATAAATAAATAAATATGAAGGAATGAATAAATACATATGAATATATAAATAAATATTAATAACTGAATAAATAAATATGAATAAATAAATAAATAAATGTGAATATTTGAATGAATAAATAAATAAATAAATAAATAAATAAATAAATAAATAAATAAATAAATAAACGGATGGATGGATGGATGGACAGATGGATGGATGGATGGATAGATGGATGGATGAATGGATGGATAGATGGATGGATGGATGGATGGATGGATGGATGGATGGATGGATGGATGGATTTATGGATGGATGGATTGACAGATGGATGGATGGATGGATTGACAGATGCATGGATGGATGGATGGACGGATGGAACTAACAAAACCATTAATGGACCAAACTTAAAAGCTAAACTGAAATGTTGAACAATCTTAAGAAATAGAATCAAATTAAAGAAATAAATTAGAAATAAATAAATGATAAACTCTTATAACTAAAGAAGAAGTAAAAACTCTGATTGGACATAATCAATAGAGGCTGACAAGCATCCGACACTCTGTCCCGTCAGTGCAGCGGGATGAAGACAATATATGAGGAATACTCTGGTGAGCAAATAAACAGTAATGAAATCACATTGGCATCAATGATCTGCTCCCGCTGAAGAGAGACGCTGCAGGAAATAATTGAACTGGGACTGAGAAGTGTTTCTGAGGGGAAAAGGAACGAGCGGGAAAACAGTGTGTTCGGAAAATCTATAAGGAAGTGTTTGAGATCAGAAAGCGTGGGGAATTGGATCTGGAGACGAAAGAAATTCAGAAGAATAATTGAAGGGGAAGTATAATTGTATTAGCCGCAGGGCCTGAATATCAAGTGCCTTAAAGTAGAATTTGATAAGTCTCTAATTAAGTTACTGCGCAAACGTCGCCTGCTCCTCAAGTCATCTTCTCTGGCTTTTTTGATTCACTCTTTTGTTGGTGTGGGGCCACATGGTGGCTCAGTGGTTAGCACAGCAAGAAGGTTGACCGACTGCGACCGAAATGTGACCTCTGGTGGACAGTAATGACTGTAGCCTCCGAAATCAGACGCAGATTCAGAATTCCACATGAGGTGGTTATTAATTAGCAAATAATTTAAATATTATGTTAGGTGTGCAGGTTACATTACAACCCTATATCCTAACAACACACTACGTCACGTGATACGCACTGATAAGCAATAACTCAGTATATATTGGTTTATTTAGAGTCATAGAGGGTATCAGGCTACTTAAAAAGTAAGTCTTTGTGGATAAGTGTGCTTACTGGAGACTTGAAACATTTCAAATGATTCATTTTGATTTGGTGAACAAGTTCAAACGATTCACTTAGAAGTAGGGGTGTAGCAACCGGGGCCGGGGGGGGGGTTGTGGCTATACACGTACCCTCACTTTAAGAGACAGACCATTTAGTAACAGGTGATTAATAATTTTATGAACGTAAAGTTTTGGATCTCATTCAGCTGTCCGACCCCCCCACACACATTTAAAATGTCTGCTCCACCCTGCTTAGTGGATCGAGTTAAAAATAATGATTTGTTTACCACCGCGATCACTAATACAGTAATAAAACCCATTATTGGGGAAAAAATGTGTAAGATTAATGCTTTTAGGCAGGGGTGTCCAAGCTCGGTCCTGGAGGGCCGGTGTCCTGCAGATTTTAGCTCCAACTTGCCTCAACACACCTGCACGGATGTTTCTAGAAAGCCTAGTAAGTGTTTGATTAGCTAGCCCAGGTGTGTCTGATTGGGGTTGGAACTAAACTTTGCAGGACACCGGCCCTCCAGGACCGAGCTTGGACATGCCTGCTTTTAGGTGTCAGTTCAGGTCGTATTTAATGCTGTCACTGTGCTGCTGTCATGTCCAGCTGTTTTTGTCATGAGAGCAACAGCAAGGATGACTGGAGGAGGACCGACTCGATCAGGCCAAAGGCATCAGGATTAGACTCTGATGTGCCTGGCGTAAAACTGGCATCGTTTTCATTAACTACAATAACCTTGCCTCAGACACCAAAATGGGCAGATTCTGGAGCCTATAATAAATAATCTGATGGATATTTTAAGACAAAATCTAGACACACCAAAGGCATATCTTAAATCTTGTGAAAATATATATATATATAGTTTGGACTTGTTGGACTTGGATAGTTTGAACTTGTGGGGGAAACTGGAGCACCCGGAGGAAACCCACGCCAACACGGAGAGAATGTGCAAACTCCACACAGAAACGCCAACTGACCCAGCCGAGGCTCGAACCAGTGACCTTCTTTCTGTGAGGTGAACAGCCTGATCTCACGAGAAAACGTAAGTATTTTACGTTTTGACAGTTTAGTGGCTAATTCGTACAAGTTTAGTCGTACGAAATTGTAAGATTTTAAAAAGGAGGCGTGGCACCTAACCCCACCCCTAAACCCAACCGTCATTGGCAGATGAGAAAATCGTACTAAATTGTACGAATTAGATCGTACGAATTAGCCACTAAATCAAAAAGTTACGAATTGCCGTGAGATTGTGTTGGAGGCGAACATGCTACCCACTGCGCCGCCCCTATATATACACACTTTGAGAACGAAGCAAACTTTTGGATGTACTGCACTAGTCAGCATGCAGGAGTTTTTCTAGCATGTCAGTCTCACCGTACTCTCTCTTTTAAAAGAACATGCTGCACATAAACTCTTCTGCCTTGATAAATAATTGCAGTAATACTGTTCACTTTTGGAACAAAATGACAGCTTGGAATAAAAATCTGTAAGTGCTATTATGTGCAAAATTGCCTCTGAGGCACATGCAGTAATTTCTTATGAAAATGCCACCGCTAAGTGATAACTATAACTCAAGTTTTTTTTATCATTATTATGTTTTTTTGGACACATTTCAGCTATTTTACGCCTAATCTGCTTATTATAGCTCATGGCAGAAAAGCCTGTTTTTATAATAATGTGTAAAGCACCAAATCATCAACACCATCATGTAAAATAATACAATGAAGAGTTAGGATTCAGCGTTTGATTACCAGTCATTACGTTTGCCTCTGATATTTGATGTACTTTCTATCAGTTTATTTTATTTGTCATTTTAATACTAGGTTTTTAACCCATAATACTGCTTCTGAGTAATTTGGAACTAACTCCTGGTACCATCATTCAAAGCATCATTGGTTTTCTATGGCTAAATGTCTTCTGGATTGAAATAATTTAGCTCTGAGGTAAAGCAAGACGATAATTCTAGGCTAATATGATCATTTGTTCGTCCATAAAGAGATCATATAGGTGATATCTCTAGCTGAAACTCCTGTATAACTGGACTTTTCTCACATATGGTGAGCTGGAAGTGCTCCTGATGACACCCGAGGCTTTTTAAGGACTAATTGAGAGCCTGTCTGTGCATTAAAGAGGAGAAAATGTGGAGTGATTTGCTTGATGGTGAAGATAGAAAACAGTGAAGGTTAGAAAATGGTCAAATATTACAAATGAGCATTTTTATTAATCCATTTAATCAAAAATAATTGGATCAAGGTGCGACACGGTGGCTCAGTGCTTAGAATTGAGGCCTCGCAGCAAGAAGGTCACTGGTTCGAGTCCCGGCTGGGTCAGTTGGTGTTTCTGTGTGGAGTTTGCATGTTCTCCTCGTGTTGCCGTGGGTTTCCTCTTGGTGCTCCGGTTTCCACCACAGTCCAAATACATGTGCTATAGGGGAATTGGCTGTGTTTCCCAGTACTGCGATGTGGCTGGGGGTCATCCTCTGTGTAAAACCAGCCTGATCTCACGAGAAAACGTAAGTATTTTACGTTTTGACAGTTTAGTGGCTAATTCGTACGAATTCGTACGAGTTCAGTCATAAGAAATTGTACGATTTTAAAAAGGAGGCGTGGCACCTAACCCCACCCCTAAACCCAACCGTCATTGGCGGATAAGCAAATCGTACTAAACTGTACGAATTAAATCATACGAATTCGTACGAATTAGCCACTAAATCAAAAAGTTACGAATTGCCGTGAGATTGTGTTGGTAAAACATATGCTGGAATAGTTGAAGGTTCATTCCACTGTGGCAACCCCTGATAAATAAGGGACTAAGCTGAAGGAAAATTAATGAATGAATAAACAGATACGTTTCCTCAAGAGATCAGGCTGGATTTACTGACAAAATGTGCATGAAAACACCTTGATTAAATCTCTCGGTTGGTTCCTTTAGTGGAAGAAGTGAAAGAAGGTTGATCACAGCGCTGAAGGTGAAGGTGAAAGTGCCCTGCGTCCTGCTTCTTTGTGAATCTGCAGGTTTTACAGAGCACTTTCCTCAGCTCACAGAAACTGCGCACATAAGTCTGTCTGACAGGGGAATTGCATAAGGATTATAGAGCACATGCAGCTTAATTCAGTGTGTGAAGCGGGACCTGCTACCAGCACAAAGCAGGTGTGATGCAGGAACTTTATTCTGCACTTGAAGACTAAGTGCACTTTCAATCAAACCAGTCAATTGACATACAGTGGTCAGTTTTCTGAAGCAATTGGTCTGAAGTGGCATTTAGGTGTGCACAATGCTGTTGGGAAAAGTTCCAGTCACTGACCTGCTGGTTCTGCAACAAAAATAGCCATCTAAATATAAGAAATGCATTAGTGATTTACTGAGATCCAGACTAGAAACAAGTCAAATGTTCTGCCAACGCAGTACCATAATTATACTGGGTAAGATCTGATGAAGAAAAGCTAACTATAGGCTTGAGTAAAGAAAAACATCTCATTGCGAGCAGTGTATTTAGTCTAATTATCTGAACACTAGCTTGTTAATTGTATTTTGCTGTTGTTATTTTGCATGAAAAGGTCTTAAAACTAAACTAATGAACAGAAGAATTCCTCTTAATTTAAGAATTGTCATTACATGTTCTGTCTTAAAATAAGCCCGAGCATCTACACTTAAATCAAGCTTACTGTATGGATTAAATCAGGATCACACATGCATGCATATTGACCACAATTATGATATTCAAATTAAGACTTGACAGTAAGAATAGCTAATTCAGCATGAAATCAAAATGTACTCTTAATTTCATACGTATATAGTGCTAGTTATAAATGATCTGTGCACTTCATTGTTTTGTAAAAATTCATTTGTCCTCATAAACTTTAATCAAAGAACACAACCTCCCCCCTGAAGATGACATTTCTTCACTTCTGGACACATGGCACACCTTTATCCATCCTTTAGGGCAGGGTTATCAGTTATTTAGGGCAGGGGTATTAGTTATTTAGGGCGTGGCTATCAGTCCTTTAGGGCAGGGTTATCAGTTATTTAGGGCGTGGCTATCAGTGTTTTAGGGTAGGGTTATCAGTTATTTAGGGCGTGGCTATCAGTGTTTTAGGGTAGGGTTATCAGTTATTTAGGGCAGGGGTATTAGTTATTTAGGGCGTGGCTATCAGTCCTTTAGGGCAGGGTTATCAGTTATTTAGGACGTGGCTATCAGTCTTTTAGGGTAGGGTTATCAGTTATTTAGGGCAGGGGTATTAGTTATTTAGGACGTGGCTATCAGTCCTTTAGGGCAGGGTTATCAGTTATTTAGGGCAGGGGTATTAGTTATTTAGGGCGTGGCTATCAGTCTTTTAGGGCAAGGTTATCAGTTATTTAGGAAAGGGTTATTAGTTATTTAGGGCGGGGGCTATCAGTCCTTTAGAGCGGGTTATCAGTCCTTTAGGGCGGGGTTATTAGTAATTTAGGGCAGGGTTATCAGTTATTTAGGGCGGGGCTATCAGTCATTTAGGGCAGGGTTATTAGTAATTTAAGGCAGGGTTATCAGTTATTTATGGCAGGGTTATTAGTTATTTAGTGCAGGGTTATCAGTT